>NC_025998.2:94885288-95027201 GCF_000442705.2 Elaeis guineensis | reverse complement strand
CGTCCGAACTGTTGTATCTTTATATCTCCACACCCAAAGGTATTTCTCTCTGATTTTTGGATGGCAGAAAGGCCTCTCAAAATATCTATCTCCCTTAAAATTTCATGAAGAAACTCATCTTATATAGAGAGATATGATAGAGTCCTTGTCTAGGTCAAACACCTAGTCAAGGCTTATCCAAACATGGCAAGTTAAGGGACGCCCAACTCTTGAGCACCTCCTCATATTTTCGTGCATGGATCACAGAAAAGGGTGCACAATGTAAACCCTAAAAGCCAAAAATTCCAAAAAAAATTTGGATAAATTCGGTGCAAAATTGAAAGAGTTTTGGATTTCTAAAACTCTATCTCATAGAATTCGAAATCCAAACTTATTCCTTTTAGATTTGATCCAAATCACCTTCCATGTAAGAAAGAAGAGAGGAGACCTTTTGTGAACGTGGGAGAGATCTGGGAGAGGGCTTTTGTCACAAAATAAGTGGAGATTGGCGTTGAATAAGAGAGAGGGCGTGGAGAAGGTTTATGTGGCGCAAGGTGGAATCCTAGTCCTACTAGGATTCTGTCTCATAACTTGTTTTAATTTGGTTTCCCAAACCAAATCAAATCAAAATTAGATCAACCCAATTAAAATAGGTCTTAACCAATTAAGAACCTAATTTAATCAGATTAAATTAGATTTAAATCTGATTTAATTTTCTAATCAAATTAGAAATTAGATTGACCCAAGTCCTAGTTGAACTAGGACTAGTCTTTCCTTGCACTTGCTTATCCAATAAACCAATTGGACTTGATCCAATCAAGCCCAAACCAAATCTAATTAAATCATATTTAATTAGACTTAATCTCAGCCCATTGGCTTAATCAAATTAAGCTAATTAGCAATCGAATTGCTATCGATCCTCCTGCAACACTTGCACTGGGTTAAATGTCAATCGTATTGATTATTTAACCCTATAACGATTCTTAATCGTTGATCAACCATCCGATCGGATCATGAACTCTAATGTGTGTGACCTCATAGGTCCGAACCTAAGCGGTAGCATAGAAATAATTCCTATACTAATCGAAGTGACCATCTAGCAATGGTACCCGACGTCGGATAGGTCGAATGTTGTAGAACAACATCCTTAGAACCCATGCGGATATAGTTTTCATATAATTCATCCCCTTGACCAAAATGATCATAGGACACCCCAAGCTCAACTGTCAACTTTGATCAGGTTGTCCACATTGTATTTCAAAATATCAAATCCATCTGATGGATTACCCTGGCCAAGGTTTTGCTAAATTGAAATACAGCGACTCATTCTTCTCCAACTCTTGGAGTGGTCAATCCCATCTCGATCACACTCTGACTTCGCAAGTACTTGACTGTGCCCAGAAGCCTTCCGTCCCTGAATTAGAAATTCAGTTAGTCCAGTACCAAAGCACAGTGAGTTGCTTGCAAGTCACTGAGGCGATCTCAAGTCTAAGGGACACTTATACCTATATCCCATCAGAGATATTCTCGACAGTAGAATACTCTGGAGTTGTCACGTTCAATGATCGATGTACCCTTACATCTCACCTGTATGCCATACCAGTGTCTCCACACTCCTTGGTTAAGAGGACAACCAACCCATATGGCTTACAGCGACCTATGCTCGATAGAAGCTGTCGTCCTTATTAACAGCCTATCATTTGGTCGTGAACAGTTTTAAGGACTAATCGATAAAATCCTCTCTTTATCGAACTTAAATAGTCCTAAGGACTTCATCATAACAACGGAGTTCATTAGAAGATGAAAGCTTATGATGAAAATACCAAATATATTTTATTTATTAACAAATCAATTACAATACTTGGTTGCTCAACCGTCAACAGCTTGACGATTGGCTTTTTGGGACACATTTCCCAACAACTCCCACTTGTCCTAAAGCCACTCGGCACAGTATCTAATACCCATCTTCGACTTGTGGTTGTCGAACTCCTTTATTGCCAGGGCTTTAGTGAAGGGGTCGGCTAGGTTCTCCTCTCCGTCGATCTTCTGAAGGTCGACGTCACCTCGATCCACGATCTCTCGGATCAGGTGGAAGCGGCGCAAGATGTGCTTCATCCGCTAATGTGCTTTGGGTTTCTTCACCTGAGCTATGGCACCAGTGCTGTCGCAGTAGAGCAGGACTGGACCATCGAGGGAGGGTGCTACTCCGAGCTCGTTGATGAATTCCTCAGCCACACAGCTTCCTTCGCGGCATCTGATGCTGCGATATACTCCGCTTCACAAACAGAGTCTGCCACAGTATGCTGCTTGGAACTCTTCCAGCAGATGGCTCCACCATTCTGAGTAAAGATATAACCCGACACGCTCCTACTGTCATCATGGTCAGATTGGAAGCTGGAGTCTGTGAACCCCACAAGTTTCAGATCTGACTTGCCATAAACCAACCATTGGTCCTTAGTATTTCTCAAATACTTAAGGATGGCTTTAACCACTTTCCAGTGATTTTCTCCATGATCAGATTGGTATCTACTCACTACTCCTAGTGAGTATGCCACATCTGGTCTTGTACATGTCATGGCATACATGATAGATCCCACGGCTGAAGCATATGAGACTCTATTCATACGCTCTCTCTCTTCAGGAGTTGTCGGACAATCCTTCTTAGAGAGAGAAATTCCATGGCCTATCGGTAGATAGCCCTTCTTGGAATTCTCCATGCTGAACCTCTTCAGCACAGTATCTATGTACATGGACTGGGATAACCCAAGCATCCTTTTAGATCTATCCCTATAGATCTTCATCCCTAGGATGTAGGATGCTTCACCCAGGTCCTTCATGGAGAACTGTGATGACAACTAAACTTTTATTCCCTGTAGTACGGGGATGTCATTCTCGATTAAGAGAATGTCATCCACGTACAAGACAAGGAATACCACAACTGGACCATTTTCCCATTTATAGATGCAGGGCTCTTCTCCATTCTTAATGAAGCCATACGTTTTGATCACCTTATCAAAACGTATGTTCCAACTCCGAGAAGCTTGCTTCAATCCATAAATGGATCTCTGAAGCTTGCACACCTTAGACTCATCTGTGGATGTAAACCCTTCAGGTTGTATCATATACACCTCTTCAGTCAGCTCTCCATTCAGGAAAGCTGTCTTTACATCCATCTGCCAGATCTCATAATCCAGATGGGCAGCTATTGCAAGTATTATCCGAATAGATTTGAGCATTGCCACAGGGGAAAATGTCTCGTCATAGTCAATACCATAACGTTGACGATACCCCTTGGCAACCAGACGGGCCTTATAGGTCTCCACCTTTCCGTCTGCGCCCCTCTTCCTTTTGAAGACCCATTTACACCCGATGGGTTTAACCCCTTCAGGTGGGTCAACCAATGTCCATACATCGTTGACCTTCATGGACTCCATTTCGGATTTCATGGCTTCAAGCCATTTCTCGGAATCAGGTCTCTGCATAGCATCCATATAGGTGATCGGATCCTCATTATTCTCATCAAGTTCGATGGGATCACCGTCCCGGACAAAGAAACCATAGTATCTGTCCGGCTGACGCGGTACTCTACCGGATCGCCTTAATGGTACAGGTATATTGGGCTCCGGATCTGATCTAATCATATCCGACTCAGGTTCAGCTATTGGTGTCGGTCTTTCTACCTGTTGAACTTCATCAAGTTCAACCTTAGAGGCAACGGTTCCTTCACCAAGGAACTTCTTTTCTAAAAAGATTGCCTTAAGGCTGACGAACACCTTTTGTTCATCAGCATGGTAGAAAAAATATCCTTTTATCTCTTTGGGGTACCCTATGAATGAGCATTTGTCAGATCTAGGTCCAAGTTTGTCTGTGACTAATCGTTTGACATAAGCCGGGCACCCCTAGACCCTAAAGTGTGAAAGTGCTGGCTTACGTCCCGTCCATATCTCATATGGAGTCTTAATTACAGACTTACTTGGAACCCTATTTAATAGATAACAAACCGATTCGAGTGCATATCCCCAGAAGGATATCGGCAAGCTAGCAAAACCCATCATGGATCGGACCATGTCTAACAGAGTCTGATTCCTCCTTTCAGACACACCATTATGCTGTGGTGTTCCTGGAGGAGTCCATTGGGAGAGAATCCCATTCTCTCCTAGATATGTGAGAAATTCACTAGAAAGGTATTCTCCTCCTCGATCAGATCGAAGAGTTTTAATACTCTTCCCAGTTTGTTTTTCTACTTCACTTCGGAATCGTTTGAACATTTCAAATGAATCCGACTTATGTTTCATCAGATAGACATATCCATATAGGTATAGGTCATCCGTGAAAGCTATGAAGTAGAAATATCCACCTCTAGCACTGGTGCTCATGGGCCCACATACATCAGTATGTACTAGGCCCAAGAGCTCAGTAGCTCTCTCACCTTTTCCAGTAAAAGGTGACTTGGTCATTTTATCAAGAAGACAGAACTCACAGGTTGGAAGTGATTCACAATCACTGACTTTGAGAATTTCCTCTTGAGTCAACCTGTTTATTCTGTTCTTATTTATATGACCTAGCCTCCAATGCCATAAGTAGATATTTGACACACTATCTAATCTAGGGTGCTTGCCAGTAGAATAGACTCTTATCAGGCTTGATCTTTTTGGTCTGGCTCTGCACAGATGTCCCAGCCTGAACTTGCACCTTCTTGACTTTCTTCTTCTTGTTCTTCTTTCCTTTCTCAAAGGGTCGAGAACCAGAAGATGAACCTCCCACTGAGTTCACTGAGTTCACCGACTCCTTGAGGAGTTGGTGATCCTTCTCAAAGTTCTGAAGCAACCCCATTAACCCATGGTAGTTTACTTCAGGCTTTGTCATTCTATAATGAGTGAGGAATGGGAGACAAGACTTGGGCAGCGAGTTCAGTATTGCATCTTTCCCAAGCTGCTCATGCAAGGGAAAGCCGAGCTTGCTCAATCGTTCCATCAGCTCGATCATGTACAATACATGATCAGTGATAGAGACTCCATCCCGTATTTTGGCGTTGAAGATGGCACAACTAGTCTTGTGCCTCTCTACGTCATTGGGTGTGCCAAAGGCATCCTCCAACACTTGAAGCATGTCCTTTGGCTTAGCCGTCTCGAATCTGCGACTGAACTCGTCGCTCATAGCAGCCAGCATGATACAGCGCACCGTGGTCCGGTCACTGAGCCACTTCTGGTAAGTGTCTCTGACTGTTCCACGTGCATTGGCAGCTGGCTCCTCAGGTGCAGGATCCATTATCACATATAGGATCCGTTCATGCTCCAGGACTATCTTCAACTTTCGGTACCAGCTACCGAAGTTGGGTCCCACCAACTTATCATTGTCCAACAATGATCGGAGCGATAGGGAAGTGGCCATATTTGCACAAAGAAGATCCATAACCTAATTAGTAATTGATTCATTAAACCTAAAGATTTGGACTTTAATCAAAAGGTTTCTCCCACTATTTTATTCGAATTGGTAGCCTCTACCTTCAATTCGAGGAATTACCCTAATTCCTTAGCGGGTACTAGAATCCACTTAGACTGCACACAAGCCCAACTTTGGTTGGCCAACCCATGTACATCTAAGGGTAGGTTCATAACCAATTGTTTCTCTAAATAATTTCTAGTAATTTTAATTTTGCCCCAGAAACCTAATCAGTAGGCTTTGGCCTCCACTGTAAGGATCCGGTTAGGTCCAACCATTAACATGATCATACTTGGTGTATCTAACCAACGAATGATTAAGCCCAACTTTGGTTGGCTCACCTAACCACCATTAGAGAGACACTTCCAAGTCATCATATGATGAGTGATAATTCCATTAGTCAACAAGCACCAGGCCTTTGGGTCTGCAATGATTATTGAGTTAATGGACTCATTATCAAACACCTTAATGGGAGGCTATGACTCAGTTATCTCCATAACTTTATCATTTTAAGGACCTAATAATTTTAGAGGATTTAAATAATATAGAGGATGAAGTCAGATGAACCAGCTTATCATGATCCTCCCACTGGCTTCACCAAGTCAGCTTAAGGGAGACCAGGGCTGGTCTAGGAGCACCTAAATCAGTCACACTGATTTACCTAGCTGACATGGGTCAGCTCGAATAGTCAAGTGATCCGATCAAAACATAATTTCACCAAGAGGCCAGGTAAGTTCGATCAGTGGGAGGGTCTGCCAAAGCTTGCCTTAGACACCATCAGAATGGCCAGGTAAGCGGGCTCCCAATTAAAAACCACCGGTCTGGTTTACCTTAGACACCAACTGGTTTAATTAGTTTCGATTAGATCAACCTAACAGTTCGTGCTAGACCGCTTAGCCAAAAATCAAGTCCATTTGGTTCTTGTTAAAGACATGGACTTGACCAACTACAACTATTGTAATTGATCTAGAGAATCCTTGACCTAATCTAAGACAACAATTGATTAGATTTAGTCAATTCTCTAATTAAGTCCATCTTTAATCTAACCATAGGTCTAACCCAATTAATGGACCTAATTTCCACTAACCCATTAACCCAATGTGTTATGATTTGTGTCTTAGGTTCTTCAATTCATAATCCTAGAACCTAATCAAACAACTTCTTAATTCTTAATTAAGTTTTGGGCTGAGGGTTGGGTTTGGCTTTTCAAAAAATCATTTTCATATTTGTAAAACTATTTTACAATATGATTCTATTAATCATATTGCATGTTTGATTCATAATCAAGATGCAAGTGAAATAAACATGAAACTACTTTAGATCTAATCTAAACAGGTTCATGTAATTGAAACAATTTCAACTTTAAATAATTTCTTTGCATAAAAATTATTAACAAAGAGATTTTATTTTAGATTTAAATATCTTTTAAATCTAATAAATTATAAATTTAATCTAGATCATATCTAACAAATTTATGATTAAAGATAGATCTACACAAACTAGGACAACCTTTGCACTGTAAGGGGTAAACCTTACAGCAGGACAACCTTGCAGTTTGTGATTGATCTAAAATTTTAATTTCAGATTTAATAATCAGATTATAAATTAGATCTAATCTAAAAAATAATCTAAGCATGTATAAATAATCATGTAATAAAGAACCTAGGCTCTGATACCAATTGAAGGAACCAGATCTAGGGTTTCAGGGTTAGATCTTGAAACTTTTTCAAGATCATACAGCGGAAGACTAAAATAAATTAAAATTTATTTTCTAAAACTAGAGAATCCCTAGATCTAAGATCCTATTACATGATTATTACATGACATTAAATCAAAAATTAAAATATATAAATAAAGCATGAACTACATGTTGATCATATCAACATGTTTCTATACTACATCTAATGTATGTATTAAACAATAGATCAGATCTATTACCTTGCAAGTTAGACGCTCTAACCTCGCTGATCCGGGCTTAAGGATGATGTTGCAAGCCGCACATGCGTCCGGCCTCTAGGAGTCATCCACACGAGCCCACGAATCTCGATCAGAAGTCCTGCTTCAGGAAATCAGCACAGTATGCTAGTACTGCACTGATCCTTCTTTGATGGTTGATCAGGTGCCTCCTTCTTCTTGATTTGGACTCTTCCAAAGATGGAAAGTAGAAGGAAGAGTTTCAGATCTGAGACGCTCTCAGGAAACTCAAGATGGAAGGAGGAAAGATATGAAAATAAAAACCCTAGAAGAAGACCCTCTTCTTCTTCACGTTTTTCTCTCTAAATGCCCTAACTTGTGTATTTTTTATCTCCACAACCCAAAGTTATTTCTCTCTGATTTTTGGATGGTAGAAAGGTCTCTCAAAATACTATCTCCCCTTAAAATTTCATGAAGAAACTTGTCTTATATAGAGAGATATGATAGAGTCCTTGTCTAGGTCAAACACCTAGTCAAGGCTTATCCAAACATGGCAAGTAAACGGACGCCCAACTCTTGAGCACCTCCTTCATATTTTCGTGGATGGATCAACAGAAAAGGGTGCACAATGTAAACCCTAAAAGCCACGAAAATTCCAAAAAAAAATTTGGATAAATTCGGTGCAAAATTGAAAGAGTTTTGGATTTCTAAAACTCTATCTCATAGAATTCGAAATCCAAACTTATTCCTTTTAGATTTGATCCAAATCACCTTCCATGTAAGAAAGAAGAGAGGAGACCTTTTGTGAACGTGGGAGAGATTTGGGAGAGGGCTTTTGTCGCACAAAATAAGTGGAGATTGGCGTTGAATAAGAGAGAGGGCGTGGAGAAGGTTTTTGTGGTGCAAGGTGGAATCCTAGTCCTACTAGGATTCTGTCTCATAACTTGTTTTAATTTGGTTTCCCAAACCAAATCAAATCAAAATTAGATCAACCCAATTAAAATAGGTCTTAACCTAATTAAGAACCTAATTTAATCAGATTAAATTAGATTTAAATCTGATTTAATTTTCTAATCAAATTAGAAATTAGATTGACCCAAGTCCTAGTTGAACTAGGACTAGTCTTTCCTTGCACTTGGCTTATCCAATAAACCAATTGGACTTGATCCAATCAAGCCCAAATCAAATCTAATTAAATCATATTTAATTAGACTTAATCTCAGCCCATTGGCTTAATCAAATTAAGCTAATTAGCAATCGAATTGCTAATCGATCCTCCTGCAACACTTGCACTGGGTTAAATGTCAATCGTATTGATTATTTAACCCTATAACGATTCTTAATCGTTGATCAACCATCCGATCGGATCATGAACTCTAATGTATGTGACCTCATAGGTCCGAACCTAAGCCGGTAGCATAGAAACAAATTTCTATACCAATCGAAGTGACCATCTAGCAATGGTACCCGACGTCCGGATAGGTCGAATGTGTAGAACAACATCCTTAGAACCCATGCGGATATAGTTTTCATATAATTCATCCCCTTGACCAAAATGATCATAGGACACCCCAGAGCTCAACTGTCAACTCTGATCAGGTTGTCCACATTGTATTTCAAAATATCAAATCCATCTGATGGATTACCCTGGCCAAGGTTTTGCTAAATTGAAATACAGCGACTCATTCTTCTCCAACTCTTGGAGTGGTCAATCCCATCTCGATCACACTCTGACTTCGCAAGTACTTGACTGTACCCAGAAGCCTTCCGTCCCTGAATTAGAAATTCAGTTAGTCCAGTACCAAAGCACAGTGAGTTGCTTGCAAGTCACTGAGGCGATCTCAAGTCTAAGGGACACTTATACCTATATCCCATCAGAGATATTCTCGACAGTAGAATACTCTGGAGTTGGTCACGTTCAATGATGATGTACCCTTACATCTCACCTGTATGCCATACCAGTGTCTCCACACTCCTTGGTTAAGAGGACAACCAACCCATATGGCCTACAGCGACCTATGCTCGATAGAAGCTGTCGTCCTTATTAACAGCCTATCATTTGGTCGTGAATAGTTTTAAGAACTAATCGATAAATCCTCTCTTTATCGAACTTAAATAGTCCTAAGGACTTCATCATAACAACGGAGTTCATTAGAAGATGAAAGCTTATGATGAAAATGCCAAATATATTTTATTTATTAACAAATCAATTACAATACCTGGTTGCTCAACCGTCAACAGCTTGACGATTGGCTTTTTGGGACACATTTCCCAACAGATAATGGATCCATCAGTTGGATAATCATTGGAGGCCCAAAGGCCTGGTGCTTATTGGCTGATGGAATTGTCATTCATAATATGATTTCTTGACTGCATCTTGCTAAATGGTGGTTAGGTTAGCCAACCAAAATTGGGTCTAATCATCCATTGGCTAGATGGGCCAAGTATGGTCATGTTAATAGTTGGACCTAACTAGATCTTTTCAGTGGAGGCCAAAGCCTACTGATTAGGGACTGGGGCAAAATTAAAATTACTAAAAATTATTTAGAGAAATAATTAGTTATGAACCTATCCTTAGATGTACATGGGTTGGCCAACCAAAGTTGGGCTTGTGTGCAATCTAAGTGGATTATAGTACCCACTAAGGAATTAGGGTAATTCCTCGAATTGGAGGTAGAGGCTATCAATTCGAATAAAATAGTGGCAGAAACCTTTTGATTAAAGTTCAAATCTTTAGGTTTAATGAATCAATTATTAATTAGGTTATGGTTTTCTTTTGTGTAGATATGGCCACTTTCCTATCACTCCGATCATTGTTGGACAATGATAAGTTAGTGGGATCCAACTTCGATAGCTGGTACCGAAAGTTGAAGATAGTCTTGAAGCATGAATGGATCCTATATGTGATAATGGATCCTGCATCTGAGGAGCCAGCTGCCAATGCACATGGAACAGTCAGAGATACTTACCAGAAGTGGCTCAGTGATTGGACCATGGTGCACTGCATCATGCTGGCTGCCATGAGCAATGAGTTCAGTTGTAGATTTGAGATAGCTCAACCAAAGGACATGCTTCAAGTGTTGGGGGATGCCTTTGGCACACCCGATGATATGGAGAGGTACAAAACTAGTTGCACCATCTTTAGCACCAAAATGCAGGATGGTGCCTCTATCACTGATCATATATTATACATGATCGAGCTGATGGAGCGTTTGAGCAAGCTCGGTTTTCCCTTGCATGAGCAACTTGGGAAAGATGCAATACTGAACTTGCTGCCCAAGTCTTATCTCCCATTCCTCACTCATTATAGAATGACAAAGCCTGAAGTAAACTACCATGGGTTACTGTGGTTGCTTCAGAACTTTGAGAAGGATCACCAACTCTACAAGGAGTCGGTGAACTTAGTGGGAGATTCGTCTTCTGATTCTCGACCCTTTAAGAAAGGGAAGAAGAACAAGAAGAAGAAAGTGAAGAAGGTGCAAGTTCAGGCTGGGAGATCTATGCAGGGCCAGACCAGAAAGATCAAGCCCGATAAGAGTCAAGCTGAATGCTTCTTTTGCAAGAAGTGGGGGCACTGGAAGAGGAACTGTTCTCAGTACATTGCCTCCCTGGATCCGAACAGGGAGAGAAAGAAGCAAGCTGTTACTCGGTAAGGTATTTATATAATAACTCCTTGCAATTTTTCTATTTGTGATATAACTAACTGGATATTGGATACCGATAGCCCTTACCATATTTACAATTCATTGCAGGGGTTGCAGGTTAGTAGGAGATTCGAGCAAGGTGAGAGGTTCCTGATGTTGGAGATGGAAGACTAGTTTCAGTTCTAGCATTAGGAATCTTGAAACTTGTATTTGAGTCCCATACTGTTGTTCTTAATGATTATCATTACTGTTTCAGTTTTTTTTTAAATATTATTTCTATAGGCCTTCTGGCCAAAAATGATTATGAAATTTCAATAAAGAAATAAGTTTGTAATATCATTATGAATAGTATTACTATATTTTGTGGATATTTGAATAATGGTGTGTATATGTTATCACAACTTATTAACATAGTCTATTCTATTGGCAAGCACCCTAGATTAGATAGTGTATCAGGTATCCACTTATGGCACTGTAAGCTAGGTCATATAAACAAGAATAGGATAAACAGGTTGACTCAAGAGGGAATCCTTGAAGTCAGTGATTGTGAATCATTTCCAACCTGTGAGTCCTGTCTTCTTGGTAAAATGACCAAGTCATCTTTTACTGAAAAAGATAAGAGAGCTACTGAGCTCTTGGACCTAGTACATACTGATGTATGCGGGCCCATGAGCATAAGTGCTAGAGGTAGATATTTCTACTTCATCACTTTCATGGATGATCTATCCAGATATGGATATATCTATCTGATGAAACATAAGTTAGATTTATTTGAAATGTTCAAACGATTCTAAAGTGAAGTAGAGAAACAAACTGGGAAGAGTATTAAAACTCTTCGATCTGACCGAGGAGGGAAATACCTTTCTGGTGAGTTTCTCATATATCTAGGAGAGAATGAGATTCTCTCCCAATGGACTCCTCCACAAATACCACAGCATAATGGTGTGTCTGAAAAGAGATATCAGACTCTGTTAGACATGGTCCGATTTATGATGGGTTTTACCAATTTGCTGATATCCTTCTGGGGATATGCACTCGAATCGGCCTGTTATCTATTAAATAGGGTTTCAAGTAAGTTTGTAATTAAGACTCCTTATGAGATATAGACAGGACATAAGCCAGCACTTTCACACCTTAGGGTCTAGGGGTGCCCGACCTATGTCAAACAGTTAGTTATAGATAAACTCGGACCTAGGTCTAACAAATGTACATTCATAGGGTACCCCAAAGAGATCAAAGGATATTTTTTCTACCATACTGATGAACAAAAGATATTCATCAGCCTTAAGACAACCTTTTTAGAAAAGAAGTTCTTTGGTGAAGGAACTGTTGCCTCTAATGTTGAACTTGATGAAGTTCAATAGGTAGAAGGACCGACATCAATAGCTGAACCTGAGTCGGATTTTATTAGATCAGATCTGGAGCCCAATGTACCTGCACCATTAAGGCGATTCGATAGAATATCGCATCAACCAGATAGATACTATGACTTCTTGATCCGGGATGGTGATCCCATTGAACTTGATGAGAATGATGAAGATCCGATCACCTATATGGATGCAATGCAGAGACCTAATTCCGACAAATGGCTTGAAGCCATGAAATCTGAAATGGAGTCCATGAAGGTCAACGATGTATGGACATTGTTGACCCAACTAAAGGGGTTAAACCCATTAGGTGTAAATGGGTCTTCAAAAGGAAGAGGGGTGCAGACGGAAAGATGGAGACCTAGAAAGCCCGTCTGGTTGCCAAAGGGTATCGTCAACGCTATGGTATTGACTATAACGAGATATTCTCCTCTGTGGTAATGCTCAAATCCATTCGGATAATGCTTGCAATAACTGCCCATCTAGATTATCAGATCTGGCAGATGGATGTAAAGACAGTTTTCCTAAATAGAGAGCTGACCGAAGAGGTGTATATAATACTTTTGGAGAAATTCAGTGCTGGGGTAAAATGATAATTTTAAAACTTTTTCAAAATTATGATTTTACAGTATAAAAATATTAATTAATTTAATTAATTAATATAAATTTACTCTACACTAGGATCTAAATATGATATATAGCATGCATACATTTAAATTTGAAATTCAAATTCGAACAGTAAATACTTTACTGTAATGTGTTCAGAACACAATACCTTTGTGCGGGTAGTAGATCGCCGCAATCTGATCATTGTCGGGAGAGTCTGATCATCGCGATGCAGCCACACAGCATGTCTGGCCTCTGCAGATCGTCCACATGAAGCTCCTGATCTGATCGACTCCTCACGAGTGCTAGCTCGTGTTAGAGCCCTTTTGACGGCTGATGCTGATCGAACTCCTTCGATCGATGTCTGTCGATTCTTTGGATGCTCCAAATCATCAACAGACATGCTTGAGAGGATGTTGAAGATCTTTCTGAGATTTTGTGGGCTCACGATACTCGTAGCTCATTTTCTCACTTCCCGAACCCCAGGCTAAAACTCTAGGAAACTCACCGGAAATCTTGCACCCACTTTTCTTTCTTTTCTTTCTTTTTCTCTTGGAAGGATATGAACTTCCTTCTCACGCACAAGACTTTTCACGCCCCAAAATTTTTCTCCAAAAATCTTCTTCTTACATGCCCCACTCTTCTCCTCCTTTTATAACAACGTCAAACATCTTATCCAAAAGAAAGGATAAAGATGAGTAATTAAACATTTGAATTCAAATCAAATTTTGAATTCAAATGGACACCAACTCATCCCTTATCCACTAAAGGTGTGAGGCATGGCTTAAATTGTGCATGGAGTGATTTCATGAGAAACCTTTTCTCATGTAATAAATAGGGCATAAAAAAAGGGATAAGGTGCGAAGTTTGATTGCCCATTCAAATTCAAACTTTATTTTGAATTTGAATGGCCAACCAATCATCCTTATCCATTCATTTAGCACATTAAAGTGGGGCATGGAGAGGGCTTGGCATGAGGAAAAAATTCATGAGAAGTTCCTTCTCATGAATTCAAATGGGTGCAATGGAAGTGAGGTGGCGCATGGAGATAGGGTCAAGATGGTTTAATTATTTAAACCAACCTAATTGAACCAAATAAGTTAGGTCCAATTAGACTAATTTAAACCTAACTTAATTAGGCTTAATTAATCTCAATAAAATCTTAATCAAATCAAGAATTGACTAAGCCCAACTCCTGATCAAATCAGGAACCAAACCATCACGATGATTAGGTCAACTCTTAACCTAATCGGGTCAAACCCAACTGAATCCAATTCAATTGGACTTGATCCAAAAATAATTACTCAATCAAATTGAGTTAATTAATGATCAAATCACTAATTAAATCTCTCATAAATACTGAGTCCAAATTCGATGGGCAATCAGGCATCAGAATTCATCGATATGTAACCTTGATCGAAAAATCCCAACCAGTGAGACTCTTGACCCCGGTACCCATAATGTGTGGAACTCATGATTAGAGAATCCTGATTCTCGATCACTGAGTTCCAAATATATAGGATTCTACATCAGCCATCAGATCAGATAGGAACCTCTAATGTGTGTGACCCCGCAGGTTTGAACCTAAGCCGGTAGCACAGGAACCAATTCCTATACTAATCGAAGTGACCATCTAGCAATGGTACCCAATGTCCGGATAGATCGAAGAGTCACAATCGCAACACTCAGAATCTACATGAATATGGTTAATGTATAATTTATCCTTTTGACCCCTGTGTTTAGGATGACTCAGGGTTAAACTGTTAACCCTGATCAGATCATCCGAATCGTGCTCAACTCAAACAGTCTCGTGACTCCTCACAAGGACTACCCTGACCAAGGTTTTGCTAAATTGAAATATGACTGTACACAGCTCCTAAACTGGAGTGGTCAATCCCATCTTGACACATGCACCGACAAGTCAAGTACTTGACTACACCCAACAGCCTTTCATCACTGAATTAGAAATTTAGGTAGTCCAGTGCCTAAGTGTCGTGAGTTGCTTGCAAGTCACCATGGTAGTCTCAGGTTGGAGGGACATTTATACCCATATTCCATCAGAGTAAATCTTGACAGCAGAAATAGCTTCGGAGTCGGTCATGTTCAGTGCAGATGTACCCTTACATCTCACCTGTATGCCATACCGGTATCTCCACACTCATTGGTTAAGAGGACAACCAACCTATATGGCACACAACGACCTATGCTTGATAAAGATTGTCATCCTTGGTAATAACGTATCATTTGGTCACGAACAGATTTAAGGACTAAACGATATATCCTCCTTTGTCGAGTCTAAATAGTCCTAAGGACTTCACCACAACATAGGAGTTCATTAGAAGATGAAATATTTTATGATGAAAAATATCAAAATAATTTTTTATTAATTCATAATTCATGTACAAATACAAAAATGAGCACAATCGTCAACAGGTTGACGATTGGCTTTGGGACACTATTCCCAACAATCTCCCACTTGGCCTAAAGCCAATTGGTGCAGTATCTAATACCCATCTTCGACTTGTAGTTGTCAAACTCCTTCACCGCAATGGCTTTAGTGAATGGGTCAGCCAGATTCTCCTTCCCATCGATCTTCTGAAGATCGACGTCACCTCAATCCATAATTTTTCGGATGAGATGGTAGCGGCACAGAATATGCTTCGTCCGCTGGTGTGCCTTTGGTTCCTTCGCCTGAGCAATGGCTCCAAAGCTGTCACAGTAGAGCAGAACTGGACCAACAAGTGAGGGTGCTACTTCGAGCTCGATGATGAATTTTCTCAGCCATACCACATTTTTGACAGCATCTGATGCGACGACATACTCCGTCTTGCAAACTGAATCAGCCACTGTGTGCTGCTTGGAACTTTTTCAGTAGATAGCCCCACCATTAAGGGTACAAATAAATCCTGACACACTTTTGTTGTCATCATGATCAGACTGGAAACTAGAGTCTTTAAACCCTATAAGTCTCAAGTCCGATTCACCATAAACAAGCCACTGGTCCTTAGTATTTCTTAAATACTTCAGGATGGTTTTAACAACCTTCCAGTGATTCTCCCCTGGATCAAATTGGTATCTACTCACTACCCCTAGTGAGTATGCCACATCTGGTCATGTACATGTCATGGCATATATGATAGATCCCACTACCGAAGCATATAGAATCCTACCCATACGTTCTCTCTCTTGAGGTGTTGTCGGACAATCCCTCTTTAAAAAAAAAATTTCATGGCCTATCGGAAGATAGCCTTTCTTAGAATACTCCATGCTGAACCTCTTCAGCATAGTATCAATGTACGTGGACTGAGATAAACCAAGCAACCTTTTAGATCTATCCCTATAGATCCTCATCCCTAGGATGTAGGAAGCTTCTCCCAGATCCTTCATGGAGAACTGTGACGACAGCCAAATCTTTATTCCCTATAATGCAGGGACATCATTTCCGATTAAGAGAATGTCCTCCACATTCAATACAAGAAATACTACTACTGGACCATTAGTCCACTTATAAATGCATGGCTCTTCTCCGTTCTTAATGAAGCCATACATCTTGATCATCTTATCAAAACGTATGTTCCAACTCCGTGATGCCTGCTTAAGTCCATAAATGGACCTCTGTAGCCTGCACACCTTAGACTCATCTGTGGATGTGAATCCTTCAGGTTGTATCATATACACCTCTTCATCTAGCTCTCCGTTTAGGAAAGCTGTCTTCACATCCATCTGCCAGATTTCATAGTCCAGATGGGTAGCTATCGCAAGCATAATCCGAATGGATTTGAGCATTGCCATAGGAGAAAACATCTCGTCATAGTCTATATCATAACATTGACGATATCCCTTGGCAACCAGATGGGCTTTATAGGTTTCCACCTTTCCATCTGCGCCTCTCTTCCTCTTGAAGACCCACTTACACCCTATGGATTTTACTCCTTCAGATGGGTCAACCAATGTTCATATATCGTTGACCTTAATGGACTCCATTTCGAATTTCATGGCCTCCCGCCATTTCTCAAAGTCGGGTCTCTGCATTGGACAATAGTGACATTCACTCAGAATTATATTTTGAGAATTGATTACAAGGTTCATAATTCCTAATGGTAGAACTGGAACTTTGCTTTCATCTCCAACGTTCAGAAACCTCTCGCCTTCATCAAATCTCCTACTGACCTGCAGACCCTGCATCAAATTGCAAATATGATAAGAGCTTCCGGTATCCAATACCCAGGCAGTAGTATCACAAATGAAAAAGTTGCAAGGTGTTATCATATAAGTACCTTGCTTCTTCTTCGGCCTATTCGGGTCCAGGGAAGCAATGTATAGAGGACAGTTCCTCTTCCAGTGCCCTTGCTTCTTGCAAAAGAAGCACTCCGCTTGGCTCTGGTCGGGCTTGCACTTTTTGGTCTAACCCTGTGCAGATGTCCCAGCATGTAGCTGCACCTTCTTATTCTTCTTCTTCTTGTTCTTCATCTTCCCTTTCTTAAAGGGTCGACAACCAGAAGAAGACCCTCCCACAACATTCACCGACTCCTTATGGAGCTGGTGATCCTTCTCAAAGTTCTACAGCAACCCCAACAAGCCGTGGTAGTTCACTGCAGGCTTTGTCATCCGAAAATGAGTAAGGAAGGGGAGGAAGGATTTGGGCAATGAATTAAGGATCGCATCCTTATCGAGCTGCTCGTGCAAGGGAAAGTCCAGTTTATTTAGGCGCTCAATCATTTCGATCATGTACAGTACATGATCAGTGACTGAGGCTCCATCTCTCATCCGAGCATTGAAAATGGCACAACTAGTTTTATGCCTTTCAACATCATCAGGCATGCCAAAGGAGTCGTTCAACATTTGAAACATCTCCTATGGCTGGGCGTTCTCGAACCTACGGCTGAACTCATCATTCATTGCCGCCAGCATAATGCACCGAATGGTGGTGCGGTCGTTGAGCCACTTCTGATAAGTGTCTCGGACCGTCCCTCTAACGTTCGGGGCTGGCTCCTCAGGTGCCGGATCTGTTACTACATAAAGGATCCGCTCATGCTCAAGGATGATTTTTAATTTTTGATATCAGCTATCGAAATTAGGTCCCATGAGCTTGTCATTATCTAATAATGACTGGAGGGACAGGGTAGTGGCCATAGCTGCATAAAGGAAAACCAGACCTCTATTAGTACATAAATTATAAATACTAAAGACTTGGACTTTAGTCTAAAGTTTCTCCCAGTATTTTTACGAACTAGTAGCCTCAACCTCTAATTCGAAGAATTACTTTAATTCCTTAGTGGGTACTAGAATCCACACAGACTACACACGAGCCCAACTTTGGTTGGTCAACCCATGTGTATCTATAGGTAGGTTCATAATCAGTTATTTCTCTAAACAACTTCTAGTAATTGATTTTGCCCCAGAACCTAATCAGTAGGCTTTGGCCTCCACTGAAAAGATCTGGTTAGGTCCAACCATTAACATGATTTGATTTGGTGAATCGGACCAATAAATGATCAGGCCCAACTTTGGCTGGCCAACCTGACCACCATCAGAAAGACTCAAACCAAATTATCATATTATGACTGAAAATTCCATTAGTCAATAAGCACCAGGCCTTTGGGCCTCCAATGATTATTAAACTAATAGACTCATTATCACTCACTTAATGGAAGACTATGACTTAGTTATCAATATAACTTAATCATTTTTAGGGACCTAATAATTTTTGAGGATTTTTTTAAAGGATAGATGAGAAGAAAATATCCAGCCAATTTCAATCCTCCCACTGACTTCACCATGTCAGATTAAAAAGGATTCAATTAAAGCTGGCATTAGGAGCACCTAAATCAGTCAAACTAATTTACCTAATGACATGGGTGAGCCCTAATCACCAAGTGATCTAATCAAAACCTAATTCACCAGGTTGGCTAGGTAAGTTAGATCAGTGGTGAGGATAAGCCATTAACTCATCAGAGATCAAATCACTGCGAGTAGCTCCCGCTTAAAAACCACTGATCAAACTGCCAACCTTACCTTAGACACCAACCGGTTCATTAGTTTTAATTTGATCAACTTAGTAAATAGGGTTCCACCACGTAGCCATGAATTAAGTCCATCTTGGTCTAGTTAAAGATATGGACCCATTCAACTACAACTATTGGAGTTGAGTCTAGAGTATCCTTGACCTAATCTAATTCAACTTTTGATTAGATTTGATCAATTACTCTAATTTAGTCCATTTCTTTAAGCTAACCTTAGGTCTAACCCAATTATAGACCTAATCCATCTAACCCATTGATCCACAAGTTTATGCAATTGTCTTAGGTCTTAATTCACAATTCTAGACCTACTAGACAATACTTAATTCTTTTAATTAAGTATTTGGGCTAATGGATCAGGGTTTGGCATTTCGAAAATAATTTTCAAATTTGAAAGGTTTTATTTTCTGTTCACCAAATATGTTGACTCATTTCACAAATAGATCAGCACATTTCATAAATAGCAATCCTATTGCTAATTACATAACAGAAAATAACTCAATCAAAATAAATCATGAATATTCTTTTAAATCTAATCTAACACATTCATGATAAATTTCATAATTGAACATTTACAATTAATTCCTTTCACTGCTTCTTCTGCATGGGATATAATTGCAGCGGCACCCCTACTGCCATAGGAGACTCCATCGAATGGGAGGAGAGGGCCTTTAAACCCTACTTTTCTCTTATGACCGGACGGCCATGGCAACCAACCCAATTCGATTATTTACTACTTGGATCAAGTATATCTAAATATACCAATTTCAAAATTTAAATTTCAAATTTTAAATTTTAAATTTTAAATTTTAAATTTCAAATTTCAAACAAATTTTAAATTTCAAATTTTTGAATTTCAAATTTTGAATTTCAAATTTCAAATTTTAAATTTTGAATTTCAAATTTGAAATTTCAACCAAATTTCAAATTTCAAATTTTGAATTTCAAATTTTTGAATTTTGAATTTCGAATTTCAAATTTCAAAATTCAAATTTTAAATTTTGAATTTCAAATTTTTTAAATTTTGAATTTCAAACAACTTTCAAATTTTAAATTTTAAATTTTAAATTTTAAATTTCAAATTTAAACTTTTAGATTACAACTTAATCTATTCATGTAAATATATATATCATATCTAAGAACCCGCTCTAATACCATTTTTGGGGAAATTCAGTGCAAGGGTAAAATGATAATTTTAAAACTTTTTCAAAATTATAATTTTATAGTGGAAAAATATTAATTAATCTAATTAATTAATATAAATTTATTCTACACTAATATCTAAATGTGATATATAGTATGAATGTATTTAAATTTGAAATTCAAATTCGAATAGTAAACACTTTACTGTAATGTGTTCAGAATATAATACCTTTGTGCGGGTAGTAGATCGCCGTAATCTGATCACCGTCGGAAGAGTCTGATCATCGTGATGCAGCCACACAGTGTGTCTGACCTCTGTGGATCATCCACATGAAGCTCTCAGTCTGATCGACTCCTCACAAGTGCTAGCTCGTGTTAGAGCCCTTTTGATGGCCGATGCTGATCGAACTCCTTCGATCGATGTCTATCGATTCTTTGGATGCTTTGGATCATCAACAGACATGCTTGAGAGGATGTTGAAGATTTCTTTAAGATTTTGTGGGCTCATGACACTCGTAGCTCACTTTCTCACTTTCTAAACCCCAGGCTAAAACTCTAGGGAACTCACCGAAAACCTTGCACCCACTTTTCTTTCTTTTCTTCGTTTTTCTCTTCAAAGGATATGGACTTTTTTCTCACGCACAAGACTTCTCACACCCCAAAATTTTTCTCCAAAAATCTTCTTCTTACATGCCCCACTCTTCTCCTCCTTTTATAACAATATCAAACGTCTTATCCAAAAGAAAGGATAAAGATGAGTAATTGCACATTTGAATTCAAATCAAATTTTGAATTCAAATAGATACCAACTCATCCCTTATCCACTAAAGGCGTGAGGTGTGGCTTAAATTATGCATGAAGTGATTTCATGAGAAACCTTTTCTCATGTAATAAATAGGACGTAAAAAAAGGGATAAGGTGCAAAGATTGATTGCCCATTCAAATTCAAACTTTATTTTGAATTTGATTGGCCAACCAATCATCCTTATCCATTCATTTGGCACATTAAAGTGGGGCGTGGAGAGGGCTTGGTGTGAGGAAATAATTCATGAGAAGTTCCTTCTTATGAATTCAAATGGGTGCAATGGAAGTGAGGTGGCGCATGGAGATAGGGTCAAGGTGGTTTAATTATTTAAACCAACCTAATTGAACCAAATAAGTTAGGTCCAATTAGACTAATTTAAATCTAACTTAATTAGGCTTAATTAGGCTCAATAAAATCTTAATCAAATCAAAAATTGACTAAGCCCAACCCCTGATCAAATCAGGGACCAAACCATCTCGACGATTAGGTCAACTCTTAACCTAATCGGGTCAAACCCAAATGAATCCAATTCAATTGGACTTGATCCAAAAATAATTACTCAATCAAATTGAGTTAATTAGTGATCAAATCACTAATTAAATCTCTCATAAATATTGAGTCTGAATCCGATGGGCAATCAGGCATCAGAATTCATCGATATGTAATCTTGATCGAAAAATCCCAACCAGTGTGACTCTTGAACCCGATACCCATAATGTGTGGAACTCGTGATCAAAGAATCCTGATTCTCGATCACTAAGTCCCAAACATGTAGGATTCTACATTAGCTATCAGATCAGATAGGAACCTCTAATGTGTGTGACCCCGCAGGTTCGAACCTAAGTTGGTAGCACAGGAACCAATTCCTGTACTAATCGAAGTGACCATCTAGCAATGGTACCCGACATTCGGATAGGTCGAAGAGTCGCAATCACAACACTCAAAACCTACATGAATATGGTTACTGTATAATTCATCCTTTTGACCCCTGTGTTTAGGACATCTCAGGGTTAAACTGTCAACCCTGATCAGATCATCCGAATCGTGCTCAACTCAAACAGTCCTGTGACTCCTCACAAGGACTACCCTGGCCAAGGTTTTGCTAAATTAAAACATAACTGTACACAGCTCCTAAACTGGAGTGGTCAATCCCATCTTGGCACACGCACCGACAAGTCAAATACTTGACGACACCCAGCAGCCTTCTGTCACTGAATTAGAAATTCAAGTGGTCCAGTGCTTAAGGGCAGTGAGTTACTTGCAAGTCACCGTGGTGGTCTCAGGTCGAAGAGATATTTATACCCATATTCCATCAGAGCAAATCTTGACAGCAGAAATAGCTCCGGAGTCGGTCATGTTCAATGCAGATGTACCCTTACATCTCACCTGTATGCCATACCAGTGTCTCCACACTCATTGGTTAAGAGGACAACCAACCTATATGGCACACAATGACCTATGCTTGATAAACATTGTCGTCCATGGTAACAACGTATCATTTGGTCGCGAACAGATTTAAGGACTAAATGACAAATCCTCCTTTATTGAGTCTAAATAGTCCTAAGGACTTCACCACAACATAGGAGTTCATTAGAAGATGAAATATTTTATGATGAAAAATGCCAAAATAATTTTTTATTAATTCATAATTTATGTACAAATATAAAAATGAGCACAACCATCAACAGACTGACGATGGGCTTTGGGACACTATTCCCAACAAATATAACCTGAGGAGTTTACATCCACAGATGAGTCCAAGGTGTGCAAGCTTCAGAGATCTATTTATGGATTGAAGCAAGCTTCTCAGAGTTGGAACATGCATTTTGATAAGGTGAATAAAACGTAAGGCTTTGTTAAGAATGGAGAAGAGCCCTACATCTATAAATGGGCAAATGGTCCAGTTGTGGTATTTCTTGTCTTGTACATGGATGACATTCTCTTAATCAAGAATGACATCCCCGCACTATAAGGAATAAAAGTTTGATTGTCATCGTAGTTCTCCATGAAGGACTTTGATGAAGCATCCTACATCTTAGGGATAAAGATCTATAGGGATAGATCTAAAAGGATGCTTGGGTTATCCCAGTCCACGTACATAAATACTGTGCTGAAGAGGGTCAGCATGGAGAATTTCAAGAAGGGCTATCTACTGATAGGCCATGAAATTTCTCTCTCTAAGAAGGATTGTCCAACAACTCCTGAAGAGAGAGAGCGTATGAGTAGAGTCTCATATGCCTCGACCGTGGGATCTATCATATACGTCATGACATGTACAAGGTCAGATGTGACATACTCACTAGGAGTAGTGAATAGATACCAATCTGATCCTGGAGAAAACCACTGAAAAGTGGTTAAAGCCATCCTTAAGTATTTGAGAAATACTAAGGACCAATGGTTGGTTTATGGCGAGTCAGATCTGAAACTTATAGGGTTCACAGACTCCAGCTTTCAATCTGACCAAGATGACAGCAAAAGTGTGTCGAATTATATCTTTACTCTGAATGGTGGAGCCATCTACTGGAAGAGTTCCAAGTAGCATATTGTGGCAGACTCTATTTGTGAGGCAAAGTACATCACTGCATCGGATGCCATGACAGAAGCTGTGTAGTTGAGAAAATTCATCATCGAGCTCAGAGTAACACCGTCCCTCAATAGTCTGATCCTACTCTACTGTGACAGCACTGGTGCCATAGCTCAGGCGAAGGAATCCAAAGCACACCAGCGGATGAAACATATTTTGCACCACATCCACCTGGTCCGAGAGATCGTGAATCGAGGTGACATCGACCTTCAGAAGATCGATGGAAAGGAGAACCTGACCAACCCCTTCACTAAAGCCCTGGCGATAAAAGAGTTCGACAACCACAAGTCGAAGATGGGTATTAGATACTGTGCCGAGTGGCTTTAGGACAAGTAAGAGTTGTTGAAAAATATATCCCAAAAATTAATCGTCAACCTGTTGACGGTTGAGCAATCTTGTATTGTAATTGATTTGTTAATAAATAAAATATATTTTTGGTATTTTCATCATAAGTTTTTATTTTCTAATTAACTCCATTGTTGTGATAAAGTCCTTAGGACTATTTAGGTTTGATAAAGAGAGGATTTATAGATTAGTCCTTAAAACTGTTCACGACCAAATGATAGGCTGTTAATAAGGACGACAGCTTCTATCGAGCAAAGGTCACTGTAGGCCATATGGGTCGGTTGTCCTCTTAACCAAGGAGTGTGGAGACACTGGTATAGCATACAGATGAGATGTAAGGGTACATCATCATTGAATGTGACCAACTCCAGAGTATTCTGCTATCAAGAATGACTCTGATGGGATATAGGTATAAGTGTCCCTTAGACCTGAGATCACCTCAGTGACTTGCAAGCAACTCACTGTGCTTTGGTATCGGACTAACTGAATTTTTAATTCAGTGATGGAAAGCTTTTGGGTACAATCAAGTACTTACGAAGTCAAAGTGTGATCGAGATGGGATTGACCACTCCAAGAGTTGGAGAAGAATGAGTCACTGTATTTCAATTTAGCAAAATCGTGGCCAAGATAATCCATCAGATGGATTTGATATTTTGAAATACAATGTGGACAACCTGATCAGAGTCGACAGTTGAACTCTGAGGTGTCCTATGAGTATTTTGATCAAGGAGATGAATTATATGGAAACTATATCCGCATGGGTTCTAAAGATGTTGTTCTACACATTCGACCTATCCGGCCGTCGGGTACCATTGCTAGATGATCACTTTGATTGGTATAAAAAAATTATTTCTATACTATCAACTTAGGTTTGAACCTATGAGGTCATAGATATTAGAGTTCACGATCCGATCGGATGGTTGATCAACAATTAAGAATCGTTCTAAGGTTAAACGATCAATACGATTGACATTTAATCTAGTGCAAGTGTTGTAGGAGGATCGATTAGCAATTTGATTGCTAATTGGCTTAATTTGATTAAGCCAATGGGTTAAGATTAAGTTTAATTAAATATTATTTAATTAAATTTGATTTGGGCTTGATTGGATCAAGTCCAATTGGTTTATTGGATAAATCAAGTGCAAGGAAAAACTAGTCCTAATTCAATTAGGACTTAGGTCAACCTAATTTTTAATTTGATTAAAAAATTAAATTATATTTAAATCTAATTTAATCTAATTAAATTTAAGACTTATTTTAATTAGGTTGATTTGATTTTGGTTTGATTTGGTTTGAGAAATCAAATTTGAACAAGTCATAGATTGAATCCTAGTAAGACTAGGATTCCACCTTGCACCACCTTAGCCCCCCATGCCCACTCTCTCTTATTTTGTGTGAAAAAACCTTCTCTCCCAGGCCTTCATGCATGACCAAAGCTTTTCACTCTTTCTCTCTTACATGGAATGTGGTTGTGGACCAAGTCAAAGTAGGAATTAGTTTGGATTTCAAATTCTATGAGATAGAATTTTAAGAAACCAAAACTCTTTCCTTATGGCACTGATTTTATCCAGATTTTTTTTGAAATTTTTGTGGCTTTTATGACACATATTGTGCACTATTTTTTGATGGTCCATGGCAGAAAAAGAAAGAGGGGGCACCCAAGATTTGGGCACCCCTTGTCTTGCCCTGTTTGGATTTTCCTTGACTAGGTATTTGACCTAGACAAGGATTCTTCATATCTTATTATTTAAGATTAATTTCTTCTTAAAATTTTTGTGAATTATAGAGTATTGAGAGACCTTTGGGGTGTGTAAAAATCATGGAGAAAGAGTGTTAGGACATAGAGATATAATAGACACAAAACTAAGTGTCTAGGTGAGAGCAAAGAGAAGAAGAAGAGGGTCTTCTTCTAGGGTTGCTGTGTTCACCTCTTTTCTTCTTCCATCAATAAGTTTTCTGAGATTGTCTCATATCTAAAACTCCTTCTCTTACTTTTCATCTTTGAAAGAGTCCAAATCAAGAAGAAGGAGGCATCTGATCGACCATCAAAGAAGGATCAGCACAGTACTAGTATACTGTGCTGATTTCCTGGACCAAGACTTCTGATCGTGATTTGTGGGCTCATGTGGATGACTCCTAGAGGTCAGACGTGTGTGTGGCTCATAACATCATCCTCAAGCCTGGATCAACAAAGTTAGAACGTCTAACTTGCAAGGTAATAGATCTGATCTATTATATTGTACATACATTAGATGTAGTATAGAAACATATTGATATGATCAACATATAGTTCTTGCTCTTTATATTTTAATTTTTGATTTAATGCCATGTAATAATCATGTAATAGGATCTTAGATCTAGAGATTCTCTGATTTTATAAGATAAATTTTGATTTATTTTAGTCTTCTACTGTCTGATCTTGAAAAAGTTTCAAGATCTAACCCTGAAACCCTAAATCTGATTCCTTTACAAGATCCCTTATGCTTTGATAATAGGAAGTTTTATATATGCCATGTTATGTACACATCGTGATATAGAACTTGCCGTGAGTGTCACGAGCAGATATCAGGCAAATCCAGATGAAAAATACTGGATTGCTATTAAAAATATCCTTAAGTACTTGAGAATGACTAAGGATTTAATGTTGGTCTTTGGTGGAGGATCGGAGCTGAAAGTTGAGGGATACACTGATTCAGACTTTATGGCTGATGTTGATAATAGAAAGTCTACATCAAGGTGTATCTTCTTATGTAATAGTGGTGCAATTAGCTGGAAGAGTTTCAAACAGCCAATCATTGCAGATTCGACCATAAAAGCCGAATACATCACCACCTCTGAAGCTGCTAAGGAAGCCTTTTGGTTTAAGAAGTTCATTACAGAGCTGGGTGTGATGCCATCAGATGCCATTGCACTGTACTATGACAACAACGGTGCCATAGCCCTTGCGAAGGAGCTCAGGTCTCACCAAAAGTCCAAACACATAGAGCGGCAATTTTACATCATATGCGAATACCTCAAGAAGAAGTTCATCGAGGTGTAGAGAGTCAACTCCATGCTAAATGTAGCAGACCCGCTAACCAAGCCTCTCAGCCAACAGAAGATCGAAGCTCACCTTGAGAAGATGGGTCTAAGATATATGGCCAATTGGCTTTAGGTCAAGTGAGAGTTTGTTGGATTTGTATCCTAGAAGCCGATTGTTGGCTGACACATTATGTATTTTTAGAGCCTAAATTTATACTTGTAGTACTTTTATTATAAATAAAGGGCTTTTTCTTTTCAATCATGCTTACATATCCATGATTTATTTTAGAAATTAACAAAGATGATTTTTGTATAGTCTTAAAGAGTTAAGAATTTGAGACATACATTGATTAGTGGTTGATTTTTGTATAGTCTTAAAGACTTAAGAATTTGAGACATACATTGATTAAGAATTTGAGACATACATTTTTAAATACTCCACAATCAAGGGATCATCACAGAGGACAGTGATCAATCCATTTGAGATCGGTGCATAGTTTACCTCCTTTGTAGGTATATGAGTCTTAGGTCTGCAGTGTAGAGACACTCGAGTGAAGGTGCTGATGGTTGTTAGAGAACAACTTGTACTGAGCGTGACCAACATGAAAACTATATAGATGTCTACTCACTCATCAGTGGTCTTCTCGATGCTGTAGTGGTATGAGTGGTTCTTTGACCTATGATGATACTGGCTATTCACAGTGAGGCTACTGAGTTTGACTGTATGTTCTTTTGGTCTCTAGCCATTCAGATCCTTGCTATGTATGTTGGCTTCAGTAGGTTCAGGTTCGCTGTTTGGAGTAGGTTGCACCCAGAAGAAATTTATCAACCTTGGTAGAAAAGGAGAAGTCCTATGTTATTTGCGAGATTGAGTTCAAAAAGTCTTTGGTCAAAGCAAGTATGAATACTGAAAAAGAATTTCCATGGGATTCACAAATGAACTCGAGTCGAGCCAATCTTACATAAGACTGACATGGGATTTGACGAGTTCTCCATGACCTCTGTCAAGTCGGGACTCACGATAGAAAGACTAAATCATACGATAACTACACCTAGAGGTTCATATTTTTATTCCATTGGATCACCACTACATACTGCTAGGTGTCACTGGTGGATTGTGAGACTCATCGGGCATCATCTTGATGATCGATGGTCCTCGATGGGTAGAATTGAAAATATTTCAATCCATCGAAAAGAGTTTTGATGATATTATGATAGAGATCATAATATATCTTATTACTAGATAAAATGAAATCTATGGGGTCATACATTAAGGGATTTAATCTCGAATTTGCCAATTGGGCTTATGAAGTTCCAATTGGGTTAAGGTTTATTTGAAACTCTATTAGATTTATGAGAATCATGCTAGCACATGGTTAAACATAATTCTTTTCAGAACTTTGATTTGATCCAGTCCATAGCCTTGAACCTAACCTAAATTCATTTGAATTTAATTGGGCTCTTAATTATAAGTCCAAAAAGATTTAATTAAGTCAATTAGTTGGTATAATTATCCTAACATTATCTCTTCCATATCTTCTAATTATCACTAAGTATGCATGTGGAATAGATGGAAGAATGGGTGGCGTAATTCTTTTTTTTTTTTAAATTATTGAGTGCCATATCCTAGAGGGGCCCATCCCCTCTTATGTGTCATGATATGAAGGAGAAAGGGTGGGGTCCATGCCCCATCTCTTACGACTGGAGATCCCTTTGTGGGGTACCAAGAGTTGGCGTCCCAACCACCTGACATGTATTCCATGGATGGCTATTGTATATGCTTAAAAGGACTAATTAATTACCTTTTATATCTGATTTTATTTAGCATAAATCATATTTAAAAGGTAGAGGATTCTTATGAGATAAGGATCTACCATTTTAAGATGATAGGGTTCCTAATATGTGTCAAGGCTTATGTCTATTTAAAGGGAGATCTCTAGGGTTTCTGAGTATTGATTTTTCATCAAAAAAAATCTTCTCTCTCTCCACCTCCATGCCTCTTCTCTCTCATATTCTTCCTTTTCATGCCCAAAGGTTGGGTGTTCTCTCTTCCACACGCCTAAAAGGAGTTCTGGTGACTCAGAGATCAAGGATCGAGGAGAAAAAGAAGAAGGCTACAGATCAAGGAGTTGATCTCTCAGTTAAGATCAAAAGAGTTGATCAGAGTCCTTAAGGTCAAGATTCTTCTTGAGAAGAAGAATCTTCTATGAGAAGAAAAGTTTGAGATGGATCCCGGTGGATACCCGTAGAGATCGGACATGTGTACGGCTCCATCTTCTACGAATCTGAGATCATCTGAAGCGGTGAATTTCTACCCATGCAAAGGTAATGAGATATGATCTCATATTTTTCTTAAATTTTAGATTAATTATATATATTTTCTTCTGAACTTGGGTAGGTTTAGATCTGGTATCTTGCATGTGGGGTTAAAGGGTTTAACCCGATTTATTTTTCACTGCATGTTTTCAAAATTTTAAAATCTACACATGCTACCTACCTTATTTTCTATCACCCTAGTGATAGCGAATGGAGACCCCTTCACCTACATGGAGGCTATGGAGAGCTAGAATAGAGAGAGGTGGGTCCAAGCAATGTCTGAGCAGATGCAGTCTCTCCACAAGAATGAGACATGGTGATTGGTACAATTGCCACAAAGAAAGAAACCCATTGGTTATAAGTGGATTTACCAATGTAAGGAGGGGCCTTCGGAGCAGGGAGGTATCAGGTACAAGGTGAGGCTAGTGGTCAAAGGATACTCTCAGAAGGAAGGCATTGACTTCAGTGAGATTTTCTCTTCCGTCGCCAGGCATACTTCCATCATGGTGCTGCTGAGCATCATAGCAGCTCAAGACTTGGGGCTGGAGCAGATGAATGTTAAGACGGTATTCCTCCATGGGTATCTGGAGGAGAGCATCTACATGGAGTAGCCACTTGGGTTTCGAGAGCTAGGATTAGAAGAAAAAGTCTGTTTATTATAGAAATCGCTGTATGGGCTGAAGCAATCATCGAGACAATGGTACAAACGGTTTGATTCTTATGTGAGGAGCATCAAGCTTTTCAAGTACGAGTATGACTCTTGTATTTATATTAAATCTTTGGAGGATGGATCTAAGGTGTTTCTACTCTTATATGTAGATGACATGCTTATAGCATGCAAGAGTAGGAAAGTTGTGCAGGAACTGGAGGCAGCCTTATTTCGAAAGTTTGAGATGAAGGATTTTTGGCCTGCAAGGAAGATCTTAGGTATGAAAATCTTCAATGATCGAGCCAAGAGGGTGCTATATTTATCTCAGAGAGGTTACATCAAGAAGGTCTTGGAGAGGTTTGGGATGATGGAAGCAAAATCGATGGAGCTACCACTCGTCGAGCACTTTAGACTCTTAAAGATGATATCACCACAGACTGAGGTGGAGGCACAGGAGATGAAGAGAATGCCATATGCCTCTGGTGTTGGAAAGCCTTATATACATCATGGTGTGTTGTAGGCCAAATATCGCCCACGCAGAGAGTCAGGTCAGCAGGTTCATGGCGCAGCCTGGTGGGGAGCACTAGCGAGCACTGAAGGAGATCTTCAGGTACTTGATAGGTACTGTTGAAGTTGACATCTGCTACGAATAGCGAGGAGGTACTGAGAAACTCTCCAACACATCCAAGGAGGCTCAAAAATAGATAGGAGGGTTCGTGGATGCAGATTTCAGTGGAGACATGGACACCTAATGGTCGACAATAGGTTTTATATTTAGCCAGTTTAGAGGTCCCGTTTCATGGAGATCATGCTTGCAGTCCATCACGACCTTATCCATGACTGAGGTGCAGTACATTGATATTACAGAGGCAGTAAAGGAGGCCTTATGGTTGAAGGTCTTGGTGTTGGAGATGGGCATCACACAGGAGGCCGTCAGGGTGCACTGTGACAGTCAGAGTGTATTATTACTTGCACAGAACTCTATCTACCATGCGAGGATGAAGAACATTGATATCAGGTATCATCGAATCAGAGAGCTTGTGGAAGAAGGTGAGGTGGAGCTGGTGAAGGTCCACACCAAGGAGAATCCAGCGGATGCACTGACGAAGGTACTTCCACGGGACAACTTTCGAAAATGTGTGACACTAATGTACTTGATGGACAGGATGGAGTTAGTTGAGACTTTGGGGCACCAAGGTGGAGATTGTTGGGCCTCATGTAGTGCTCTCAAGGCTCAGGGGACCAAGGCTAAGGCCAAGATCCAAAGTCTAAGAGGTGGTCATGGGGTTTCTAGGGCTAGTTTGGGCCCTAGGACGAAAGGCTATCAGCCTTTCAGATCTTGAGGCTAGAAATTTTGGGCCTTGAGGCGCTAACTTATATTTGGGCTAGGATTGAGTCCAAGATTATGAGATTGGATTAAGTCATGGGTGTACATGGATTTGGGTGAGCATAATTTTGTATTGAGTTAGCCAGGGGAGTTTTTGGGTTGGGTCACATTGACCCTGTATATAAACATACACTGTATTTGGACTCGATGAATCGAAGGAATATAAAATTATTTTTTTCTAATCTTTCTCTCTCATTCTTCCTCTCTCTCTCTAGTCTTCTCCACATCCTAGAAGCAAGAAACTCTAGAGTTTCTTTGCCTCCAACCCAAAAAGGAAAGAAAGGCGGTGCTAGAAACCAGCACACCCCCTTTTGCATGCCCCCTATTTGTGCACCCCCTCTTGGCCGCCCAAGAGGAGTTTTTGGTCTCATCTTTTATTTTTTGGAGGCTTCATCAAGAGTACTTCTAGGTACCAAAAGGTGAATTTTAGGTCTGGTAGAGAAGAGGTTCAAATCATAGAAAGAAATCCTGCCGATAGGATTTACAAGGCTGCTGAAATCTTGAAGGCTATTTTTATTTTGCTTGGTTGCTGGCCTTCAAGGACCTCCACAATCTGATCCTTACTGTTTCCTGACATCCACAACCTAGAGAAGTTGCTCCAACAATGCTCTCTCTTGAGGAGTTGTCGGACAATCTTTCTTAGAGAGAGTAATTGTATGGTCTATCGGGAGATGCCTTTCTTGAAATTCTAAACCATTTCAGCATGATGTCTATGTACGTAGATTTAAACAATCCAAGCAATCTTTTAAATCTATCTCTATAAATCTTCATCTCTAGGATGTAGAATGCTTTTCCTAAATCTTTCATGGAGAACTGTGATGATAGCCATAGCTTTATACTTTATAAAGCAAGAATGTCATTTTTTATTAATAGTATATCATCCACATACAGTACAAGGAAGATGACTATAGAACCAATAGTCCACTTATATATATAGGATTTTTCTTCATTCTTAACAAAGTCATATGTTTTGATCTTATCAAAATATATATTCCAACTCTGAGAGCATTGCCATAGGAGAAAATATCTCGTCATAGTCAATACTATAATATTGATAATACCCCTTGGCAATCAAACGGGCCTTATAGATCTTCACCTTTCTGTCTGCACCTCTTTTCCTTTTGAAAATCCATCTACACTCTATAGGTTTTATCTCTTCATGTAGATCAACTAGTGTCCATATACCAATGATCTCTATAGACTCCATCTCAGATTTCATGGCATCAAGCCACTTGTCAGAGTCGGATCTCTGCATGGCATCGATGTAGGTGATCAGATCCTCATCATTCTCATCTAGTTCAACAGGATCACCATCTCAGATTAAGAAATCATAGTATTTTGGTTAATACGGTACCTTACCAGATCTCTTTGAAGGTACCTCAACAATGGGCTTTGGATTTGATCTAATCAAATCTAGTTCTATATTTCACTTGTCTATGTCAGTTCTTCTACCTGTAGAACTTCATCAAGCTCAACCTTAGTGGCATCAGTTTCTTTCATAAATTTTTCTTTCTAAAAAGAATGTCTTATTACTAATGAACACCTTTTGTTCTTCAGCATGGTAGAAGTAGTATGTTCTAGACTCCTTAGGGTACCCTATAATTAAGCAATTATCAGACCATGGACCAAGTTTATCGATCTATAAATATTTTATATAAATCGAACAATCCCAAACCCTAAGGTAAGAGAGTATCGATCTATGCCCAGTCTATATCTCATATGGAGTTTTTGTGACCAATTTATTTGGAATATTATTCAGAACATAACAAGCAGTCTTAAGGGCATAACCCCAAAAAGAGATCGGCAGACTCGTAAATCCTATCATGGATCGAACCATGTCTAACAAGATTTGATTCCTCCTCACAGGAGGTGTCCATTGCGAGAGAATCTCATTCTCTTCTAGATATATCAAAAATTTATTGAAAAGATATTTACCTCCTCAGTCTGATCAAAGAGTTCTAATACTCTTCTCAATTTATTTTTTTATTTTATTATAGAATCATTTGAATGTTTCAAATAATTCAAACTTGTGCTTCATAAGGTAGACGTACCCATATCTCAATAGGTCATCAATAAATAAAATGAAGTAGTAATACCCTCCTCTAATATCATGTTCATAGATCCACATACATCATTATATACTAGATCTAGAATATCATTGGCTCGTTTATCCTTTCCAATAAGGGGTGACTTGATCATCTTTCTAAGAAGATAGAACTCACAGATCGGCAATGATTCACAATCATGAATGTTGAGGATTTTCTCTTTAGTAATCTATTTATCCTATTTTTACTTACATGACCAAGCTTACAATCCAAAAGTAGGCATCTATGACATTATCTATTCTTAGATATTTATTCGATGTGTACATTACACTAACAAGCTGTGATGTCATGTTTCAATTATCCATGCATAATCATGACACCATTCACAATGATATCACATAAATTTTTTTTATTGAAAAATTATAACCATCCTTTACCAAAAGGCCTATGAAAATAACATTCATAAGTAAAGATGGACAATATTGACAATCATCTAAAATAATGATATTTGAATTGAGAATAAGCTGAATTTTTTCTATAGCTAGAATTGGAATAGCTCTTCCATCTCCAACATTCAAAAATCATTTGCTCTTCTCAAATTTTTTACTAATCTAAAATTTTTGCAATGATTTACAAATATGAATTGGACTTTTGGTACCTAATATCCAGATTGTAGCATCATAGATAAAAAAATTATAAGGTATTATCATATAAATACCTAATCCAGTAATTCTTTACTGATTTCTCTTTCTAAGTCTGTTCGAATCAAGAAAAACTGACATAGAGGATAATTCCTCTTCTAGTCTCTATATTCTTGTAAAAGAAGCATTCTGTCTGACTCTGGTGTGTCTTAGACTGGTCAGTTCGATTGAACTTAGAAGCCCTAGCACGATACCACAATACCATACTTATCTTTCCTCTCTTAGAGAAATGATGCCCTGTTGAGGACAAATCCTCAAGTGTACCAAAAGATTTGTTCAACCTTTGAAGTATTTTATTTGGCTGAGTATCAACGAATTTACAACTAAATTCATCACTCATAGCAACTCTCATTATGCAATGAACTATCGTACAATCATTGAGCCACTTTCGATAAGTATCTCTAACCATCACATCTATATTGGGAGCTGGTACTTAAGGTGTTGGATCCATAATCACATATAGGATCCTTTCATGCTTAAGAATTAATCTCAACTTTCGATACCAATTATCAAAATTTGATCTTATAAGCTTGTCACTGTCCAACAGTGAGTAGAGCGACAAATTACTAGCTATCACTAAACAAAAAATATTAAGACCTATTAATATATGAATTGTTTAATCCTAAAGACTTGAACTTTAATCTAAAGGTCCTCCCACTATTTTTTATAAATTGATAGCCTTTACCTCTAATTCAAAAAATTACCTTAATTTTTAGTGGGTACTAGATCCACATAGACTGCACATGGGCCCAACTTTGATCGGCCAACCCATATACATCTATAGGTAGGTTCTTAACCAATTATTTCTTCAAATAATTTCTAGTAATTAATTTTACTTTAGGTTTCTTTTCAGTTGGCTTTGGCCATCTCTGCAAGTCCTAGTTTCCAACCATTAACATGACTAGGCTCCATCTATCTAACCAACAAATGATCAGATCTGACTTTGGTCGACCAACCTAACCATCCATCAGAGAGACATGACTGAGTTATTATATTATGAATGATAATTTCAATAGCAGATAAGCACTAGGCCTTTGGGCCTCCAATGATTTTTAGACTAATGGACCAATTATCACCCAACTTAATGGCAAGCTATGATCTAGTTATTATTAGAAAATATATCCTAAAGCCAATCATTTAGACTATTGTGCTCTTAGTAATTATATATGAATTATAAAATAATAAAAATTTATTTGATATTTTTCATCATAAAGTGTACATCTTCCTTATTAGAACTCTTGTATTGTGATGAAGTCTTTAGAACTATATGAAAATAGATAAAGAAAGATTTATCAAATAATTTTTAAATATATTCATAATAAAATGATACGTTATTAAAGGATGATAACGTTTATTTAGTGTAGGTCATTGTGTGCCATATAGGTTGATTACCTCATAACCAAAGAGTGTGAAGACACTGATATAGCATACAGGCAAGATATAGGGATACATCATCATTGAATAAGTGACTCACCTGCAGAGTGCTCTGCTGTCAAGAGCAGCTCACGAAGCATATGAGCATAAGTGTCCCTCAGATCTGAGATCACCATAGTGACTTGCAAGCAAGTCACTATACTTTGGTATCGGACTACCTGCATTTCTAATATAGTGATGGAAGACTACTAGGTATAGTTAAGTATTTATGAAGTCTGTGTATGGATCAAGATGGGATTGATCCTTCTGGATTATAGAAAATAATGTATCACTATATTTTAATTTAGTAAATCCTGAGCCTGAATAATCCATATGATGAATTTGAAAAATTAAAATACTATGTGGATGACTCATCCAGGGCTGACAGTTAAATCCTAGATCATCTTTGAGCATTCGAGATCAAAGGGATGAATTATGTGATAACCATATATATTGATTCTTGAATATTGCCTTGCATATATTCAATCTATCCAAACATTGAAAACCATTGCTAGATGATAACTTCGATTAGTACAAAAAATTACTTCTGTGCTACCGACTTAGTGTTCGAACCTATGAAGTCATGCACAAGTCAAGCAACGTAGAAAAAAATTGATCTAAATCTATGAGTTCGATTTGAAAGTATGTTACTTGATCAAATGAATTGATTAGCTTAATTAAAAATTAAGTTAAAGGTCATATAGGATTAAACAAGTTGACTATATCTGCTAGTACTGGATATGAGTTTCAGATTTAATTCTGAAGATGATAATGATCTGATTAACAAACCAAAGAATTTATGAGAGAGTCAATTTATATCCTGTTGGGTATAAAATACCCACAGCCGGAACCCTCAACAGAATCGACATCTGCACAGCTCCGCCCGGACTCCTACGGGAGCCGGGCTCCACCACCGACAGCAAGTGTAGCCCCGCCCGGACTCCTACGGGAGCCGGGCTCCACCGCCGATAGCAAGTGCAGCTCCGCCCGGACTCCTACAGGAGCCGGGCTCCACCGACGACATCGGCGCAGCTCCGCCCAGACTCCTACGGGAGCCAGGCTCTACCGCCAACATCAGAACAGCTCCGCCCGGACTCCTACGGGAGCCGGGCTCCGCTCTCAGTATCAACCGATGGTAAGCTCCATCCGGACTCCTACCAGAGCCGGACTTCACCCTTAACTTTGATTGCAGTGCAGCTCCGCCCGGACTCCTACGGGAGCCGGGCTCCACCGCCGACAGCAAGTGCAGCTCCGCCCGGACTCCTACGGGAGCCGGGCTCCACCGCCAACGTCAGAACAGTTTCGCCCGGACTCCCCCGGGAGTCGGGCTCCGCCCACGACCCCTGCCGCCAGGAGGACCTTACCCGGACCCCAACAGAAACTGGGCTTCGGCCGTTGCCGAGCTTCAATCGACAGATCCGCACCCCCTGACAGGCCCTCAAAACGGCAACGACCCTGCCCCACTTCCTGTGGCAGACTCCGCGCAGTACCATCATTCCCTGACAGGTCGCAGTAACCATAGCCGCCCTGCTCCACTTCCTGTGGCGGACTCCGCACAGCTCCACTATCCCCTGGCAGGCCACAGTGACGGCCATGAACCTGCTCCACCTCCTACGACGGATACCATGCGATTCTCCTATCCGCTGACAACGGACGCTGCTCCACCCCTCATAACAGATTCCACGTGGCGGGCCGAGGTGATGGCCACGTGTCCACTCCACTATCTTTCGCAATCAATTCCCCTGACCATGGGCGGCCCACTACCAGGCGGTTACGAACGTCGCCATCAATCCGTTGCCTCCTCCGCCTATAAAAAGGGGATTCAGATACGTTATTCTTTAAGCTCATTCTTCCTTATCTCAAAACTCTGCTAAATTCTCCGTTCGAGCACTCCATTCTTGTTGAGACAGAAAACTGACTTGAGCGTCGGAGGGTCTTGCCGGAGCAACCCCACCTCCGGTTTAGACTTCCCTTGCAGGTCCCGACGGTGACCACGGCTTCCCCGACTCCAGCTTCTCCGGCGCAAATGGATTTTTGCACCAACAGGATTGGCGCTAGAGGAAGGGGCCCTGTGTCTTCGCAGCACCCTTGTTCTTGAAGGAGCGCTCAACGGAGCCGCCTCTGACCATCTCTCCATCATCCACTCCTAATCCTCCCCCGCGAGATCGACACTCGATGCCTCCACGCAAGGCGTCCACCCGACGGTCCACGGCCTCCACGGCCAGATCTCAGGCTCCGGCCTCCCCTCCCGTTTCTCAGCCTCCTCCTCCTCCCCCTCCAGCGGCGGCGGTCGGCGCGGAGCAGTTTGACTTGCTGGCGCAGCAGGTCAAAGGCCTCGTCGAAGCCATACAGGCAATACAGCAGCAGCAGCCACAGGCGTCGGTGCATCCGTAGGGGGCATCTCCGGAATGCCAGAACCCGGCAGTGGGGCGGGCCACCTGGGCCAGCCACCCCATCCTTCCTGGGAAGGCGAATCCGAGGGTAGAGAGCCCTCAATCGGACCACGACTCCACCCCTGGGAGATCCCTGCCCCCGTTCTGCCAAAGGACCCTCGAGACTCGGAGTCGAGAGGACTTCCTGGACCGGAGGCTCCAGGAGATGAACCGGCGGATTGAAGAACTCTGCCATGCGCCTCCCGCTTATGGTGAGGATATCTGCACTGACCCTCCCTTCTCCAAAATGATTATGCAGGAACCGATCCCATCGAATTTCAAGCTCCCCCAGTTTGAAAGCTACGACGGGACGTCAGACCCGGTGGACCATCTGGAGGCCTTTCGAACGATGATGCTGCTTCATGGTGCTCCCGACGCCATCTTATGCCGGGCTTTCCCGTCTACTTTGAAGGGAGCAGCAAGGAACTGGTACTCGACTCTGAAGCCGGGTACCATATTCTCCTTCGATCAAATGAGCCACCAATTCGTGGCCCATTTTGTCAGCAGCCGGCGTCCCCGAAAAGGTTCGGAGTCCCTCATCAACATCAAGCAGAGGGAGGGGGAGTCCATAAGGGCCTACGTCAACCGCTTCAACATCGCGGCGCTGGAGGTTCGAAACTTGGACCAGTCGGTTGCCATGGCCGCCCTGAAAGGTGGCCTTCAGAAGAATGACCTCTTGTACTCCCTGGAGAAGAAGTACCCCAGGGATTTTGCTGATCTACTGGCTCGGGCTGAAGGATACGCCCGAGCGGAAGAGGCCTTCAAAATGAAGGACGAAGAGACTGCGAGGGAGCGCTAGGCGGGAGATTCTAGTAAGCCCGCAGTCGAGAAGAGGCCAAAGGAAGCCCGGCCTCGCTCCCGATCCCCTCCTGGGCATAGGCGCGCCCATACTCCTCCCCGGGCATGCAGGCAGAGAAGCCCGGACAACAGGTTTCGGCGGGGCTCCCCGCCAGGGAAATTTCGCAGCTACGCCCCCCTCAACGCCTCGAAGGCCCAGGTGCTGATGGAGGTCAGGGAGCAGCTCCCTAGGCCGGAGAGGATGCGCACACACCCCGGGAAGCGCAACCCCAACAAGTTCTGCCTCTACCACCGCGACCACGGCCATGACACGGAGGAATGCATCCAGCTCCAGGGTGAGATCGAGGAGCTCATTCGGCGAGGTCGACTCGACAGGTTCATCCGCCGCAGGCCTGAGGGTAAGGGAGACCGGCCAAGAGCCCTCCCACCACTCGAACTGCAGAAAAGGGAGGAGCAGCCCGGGGACCGGCCTCCTATCGGGACCATCGACTCCATCACCGGAGGGCCTCAAGGAGGAGTGGGAGAACTGTAAATGTATCACTTACTATTTCATTTTGAATCTACTCTTCTTTCTAGCTAACGTGCCCCTCCTACTTAACATGGATGTATTATGACTGAATATGACCCCTCCAAAAACAACGGCCATGTCGGAAACAGGAGGAGGACCTCGTCCTGACATGAGCAAAGTCAAAGGCTCGGTTCTTTTAGATCGGATGGGGGGAGAGGCCTTACAACGCCCTAATGTGCCCCCACAGCCCTGTTAGGGACAGGAGGAGAACCTCGCCCTAACTTGAGCAAAGTCGAAGGCCCGATTCTTTTAGACCGGATGGGGGGAGAGGCCTTACAATGCCTTAATGTGCCCCTACAGCCCTGTTAGGGACAGGAGGAGAACCTTGCCCTAACTTGAGCAAAGTCGAAGGCCCGGTTCTTTTAGACCGAATGGGGGGAGAGGCCTTACAACGCCCTAATGTGCCCCCGCAGCCCTGTTAGGGACAAGAGGAGAACCTCGCCCTAACTTGAGCAAAGTCAAAGGCCCGGTTCTTTTAGACCGGATGGGGGGAGAGGCCTTGCAACGCCCTAATGTGCCCCCACAGCCCTGTTAGGAACAGGAGGAGAACCTCATCCTGACATGAGCAAAATGGAAGGCCCAGACTCCTGCGGGAGCCGGGTCCCTACGCCAAAGGAGACTTCACCCGGACTCCTACGGGAGCCGGGTTCTGCCGCCAAGGAGACTTCACCCGGACTCCTACAGGAGTCGGGTTCCGCCGCCAAAAGGACTTCACCCGGACTCCTGCGGGAGCCGGGTCCCTACGCCAAAGGAGACTTCACCCGGACTCCTGCGGGAGCCGGGTCCCTACGCCAAAGGAGACTTCACCCGGACTCCTACGGGAGCCGGGTTCCGCCGCCAAGGAGACTTCACCCGGACTCCTACGGGAGCCGGGTTCCACCGCCAAAAGGACTTCACCCGGACTCCTGCGGGAGCCGGGTCCTTACGCCAAAGGAGACTTCACCCGGACTCCTACGGGAGCCGGGTTCCGCCGCCAAGGAGACTTCACCCGGACTCCTACAGGAGCCGGGTTCCGCCGCCAAAAGGACTTCACCCGGACTCCTACGGGAGCCGGGTCCCATCGCAAAGAAGGCTTCACCCAGACTCCTACGGGAGCCGGGTTCCTACGATGAGGAAGGCTTCACCCGGACTCCTACGGGAGCCGGGTTCCTACGACAAGGAAGACTTCGCCCGGACTCCCACGGAAGCCAGACTCCGTCAGCCACTCCTGCAGCAGGGGTTAATAATGGCGGCGAAACCCAGCCACACGATAAGGACGGATGAAGGGGAAGAGCCCCCCCCCCGCGACGACAAGTCGAACGACAGGAGAAGGTCAACAGACGACAGCATCATGTTATGCGTGGACGAGGTAACGCAAAGCACTTTTTTCCATTTCCCATATGCATACTACAGGGCCAGGACGGCCAGGGAAAGAAGAGCAAAATGATAAAAAAAAAAGGGGTGATTACATGAAGACAAAAGAACTCTACGGAGGCCCTGCTCCCTCCACCCTAGGGTTATCACTCCCATCCCTCGACCAGGACTGCCTCAGGCTCTCCACTGCTTCTTCTAGTTCTTCCTTCTTCCGCAGCGTATCCTGGAGCGCCTGACGAAGTCGCCGACTTTTAGCCTCCGCTTCTCGACGCTGCTTCCGCAGAACTTCGGACTCCGCCTCTGCGTCCGCGACGGCCCTCCGCTCAAGCGCCAGTTGGATGCTCACTTGTTGAAGCTCGACTGTCTTCTCCCCAAGGGAGATAGAAATCCCCTCGACAGTGCCCCTCAGGGCTAGGAGCTCTTCGGCATCTTGGGCGTTGGCAAGCTGCACCCTAGTAACCAACTGCCTCTGGAGACGAACGACCTCGTCCGCCACCTGACAGAATCTCCCTTTGTACTCTTCTACCTGCCGGCGCCAGCTGGCCCGCTGCACATCGTGGCTCATCTCAGCATCTTGAAGCTATTTCTGGAGGTCGGAGACCTTTTGTGACCATATCTGTTCACCCCACGCCATGAGCCGGGATGAGCTCCCTTCCAGCTGGCCGATCCTCCTCTTCGCAGCTGACAACTCCACCTTAAGGGCGCTGATCCTAGCTTCTTGAGCCCAAGTTCGGTCGCTGGCGCTCTTCGTGCATTCCTCGAGCTCCTTTGTGAAGTTCGCCTTCCTCCGGCTGTAGTCCATGATTGCCTTCACTTGGAGACTCCTGAAGTGGGCGGCCTCAGCGGCGGCCTCGGAGTAGCATTTTTTCGACTTGCGGAGCTTGTCCTTCGACTTTTTCAACTTCTTCGTCAGGTGGAGGACCTCCTTTTTTAGCCGTTGGATAGTTGACTTCAGCGGGACCCCCAGGGGCAAGGGGAGTGCTTCGGTAGGACACTGCCATCGGAAGAAGCAAACGTCAAAGACCAACTCATTACGAGAAGAAAGGCAGAAAAGAAGGAGCAGGGGGAAGGAAAGGCCATCCATAATAAGAAGTTCGACTTTATTGATTAATTTTGAAGACAAGCAGAAAGGAAATATGGCGACAAAAGAAAGATACAAGATCGGAGGTCTCAGACCTCGGGGGCAGGGGGTGGAGAGCTCGGTGCGGGGGGTGCGACTGCGGTAGCGGCGGACGAAGGGGCGGCCTCGTTGTCAGACTCCTCCAAAAAGCCGAGATCAAGGTCGGGGTATCTACTGGCCACCCTCTCCCGACAGAGCTCGAACCCCTTGGTGAACGCCTCCAGGCCGAACTGGACGTTCAGCTCCCTCATCTCCGCGGAGGCCTTGAACTCCTCCACCGCAAGGGCCCTGGCCTCCAAGACCAGAACCGGAGTTTGCTCGGCCAGATGGGCGACCTCGGCCTCCGCCTTCCTCGCCGACTCCTCCAAGCTTCGTCTCTCCTCCTCCCGGGCTCGTCTTTCCTCTTCCCGGTCTTGTCTCTCTCTTTCCAGGGCCTCCCGGAGGGCGGCCACCTCGGCCGTCTTCGCTTGAAGACGAGCAACCTCATCTTGGCAGTGCTCCTCCGCCCGAAGAAGGTCCCTTCTCATGCGGCCCGACGCCTCGACATAGGCGAAGAGCTGGTGCCCGATCTGCAAGGACAGATAGAGAATTACAACAAAGACCGAGCAACTGTGCAAATAAAAATCTGCTTACCTCAAGAAAGGACCCCAAAGTGTCCCAGGCCCGCTGCTCGGGATCGACGCGGTCGATCCTCTCCACGACGTCGGACAGAATGCAACCATCGAGCAGCCACCGGATCAGAGCCTTGTCGTTGAAGGGGTTCTCCGATCCCCCCTCGGAGTAGACGGACTCGTCTACAGTGGCTCGGTGGCTGCTCACCCTGCGGGCCACCGATTTCCTCCTCCTCCCCGCGGCGGGCGCCTCCGTGGGGCGAACCTCCGAAACGGGGACCCCAGTCGGCGGGCTCCTTGGGGAAGCCCGGGGGGCCGCCGGCTCGGCATCCGAAGGAATGTCGATGGCCGGGGTCGCCTGGACGGGCACGGCCAGGCTCGTCTCCTCCACCCTGGCCCTCTTCGCCGAACTGGAGGTCATCGCGCCCTTCCTCTTCTGGGCTCTCATAGCCTTGGCGAGCATCCGCGTGGCTTCGGCGTCCATTGCTAAAAAAAAAAAAAAAAAAAAAGCACAAAACAGGAAAAGAAAAGAAGAAAGAAGAAGCAGCACCGATCAGTCCAGAGTCAAAAAAAAAAAAAAAAGAAAGAAAAGAAGAGAAAGAGAGAGAAGAAGAAGGCAAGAAAAGGAAAGATAAATACTTGCTGGATCCTGAGGGCTCAGGCCGATGTTGAAAAGAAGCTGCTCCTTCAGAAGGTTAGGAAGGGAAGGAGCGGGATAACTCAGAAGCTTCTGGGCAGCCTGGAGGTTGTCCTCTCCTAGGCTGGGAGCCCGGCAGACGGAATCCCTCAGAGACCCCCAAGGGGGCAGACCTAGTTTCATGGTCGGGCAGTAGACAAAGAGAAATTTCCCCTTCCAGTTGTGAATCGAAGAAGGGGCGCCCTTCAGCAACCCCTTCTTACCGAACTGAGGGGAGAAGTACCACCAGTCCTTTGCTGAAGGATGGCGTTTGAAGGTGTAGAAATGTCTGAACAGGGAGAGGGATGGCTGGACCTCGGCTATATGACAGAGAGAGAGAAACCCTATCAAAAACCTAAAGGAATTCGGGGCGACAGAGGTGAGAGAAATGTCTAAGAAATGAAAGAAGGCGGCGACAAAGACAGGAAGCGGAAGCTGGAGTCCGGCACGGAATGCCTCCTGGTACAAACAAAAGCGACCAGGAGGAGGAGCGCTGGCCCGGTCAGAGGGGCCAGGAAGCTCCAGGTCGTACTCTGAAGGAACCCCGTACCGAGCCCTTATCAGGAGGAGTTCGTCCGGAGTCGACGAACATGGAATGGCGCCCGGTGCGAAAACCAGGCGAGGCCCTACCCCGAACGCGGGTTCGTCTGCAGAAATGGGGGTCTGGGGGTTCGAAGCAGAAGAACTCCCAAAGCTTACGGGGGCAGAAGAGTCGGAAGATATTTTTTTTGGGGGGAGAACCTAAAGGGCCCTAGAAAGGCAGACCGAGAAGGGAACGAGACGTCGAAGGTCAACTCAGAAGAAGACACAAAAGAAATGAAAAGAGGAGAAGCCCCTAGGCGGTAAGAAGAAGAAGGTTGGCACTAACCTATCTTGCTCTGGGGGCCTGGGGAGCGAGAAACGGAAGGCGCCTACGGCTCGAGAGGGCGTTCGCTAGAGCGGACCCTCGGGGAGATGACAGGCGCCAGCAAGAAATCAGAAATGGAGTGGGATGCCTGAAGAGGGGAGGACGGGTTTAAATAGACCCTGGGATCCGACGCCATAATGATCTCGAATCCCCCCAGGCCAGTCCACGTCCGACGCGTGTCCCACTCCCCGTGGCAGATGGCTAAAGGCGGCTGGCGGTTGGCAGGATCATAATTGCACCGTACCTAGGCCAGCATACCTACGGGATCTTCAAAGCATCCCCTCGTACCGCCCCAATTCGAAAAGACTCCGGCACGCGCTCATTTAATGCCAAAATATCTGGGAGCAGCAGGGCGCGGGCTTCGAAGGGACGGTTTCGACTGTACCTCTGTGTACTTCCTTCGTTTGAAATTCAAAACTCGGATGTAGGGGGACTGATGTTGGGTATAAAATACCCACAGCCGGAACCCTCAACGGAATCGACATCTGCGCAGCTCCGCCCGGACTCCTACGGGAGCCGGGCTCCACCGCCGACAGCAAGTGCAGCCCTGCCCGGACTCCTACGGGAGTCGGGCTCCACTGCCGACAGCAAGTGCAGCTCCACCCGGACTCCTACGGGAGTCGGGCTCCACCGACGACATCGGCGCAGCTCTGCCCGGACTCCTACGGGAGTCGGGCTCCACCGCCAACATCAGAACAGCTCCGCCCGGACTCCTACGGGAGCCGGGCTCCGCTCTCAGTATCAACCGATGGTAAGCTCCATCCGGACTCCTACCAGAGCTGGACTTCACCCTTAACTTTGATTGCAGTGCAGCTCCGCCCGGACTCCTACGGGAGCCGGGCTCCACCGCCGACAGCAAGTGCAGCTCCACCCGGACTCCTACGGGAGCCGGGCTCCACCGCCAACGTCAGAACAGTTTCGCCCAGACTCCCCCGGGAGTCGGGCTCCGCCCACGACCCCTGCCGCCAGGAGGACCTTACCCGGACCCCAACAGAAACCGGGCTCCGACCGTTGTCGAGCTTCAATCGACAGATCCGCGCCCCCTGACAGGCCCTCAAAACGGCAACGACCCTGCCCCACTTCCTGTGGCAGACTCCGCGCAGTACCATCATTCCCTGACAGGCCGCAGTAACCATAGCCGCCCTGCTCCACTTCCTGTGGCGGACTCCGCACAGCTCCACTATCCCCTGGCAGGCCACAGTGACGGCCACGAACCTGCTCCACCTCCTGCGACGGATACCATGCGATTCTCCTATCCGCTGACAACGGATGCTGCTCCACCCCTCATAACAGATTCCATGTGGCGGGCCGAGGTGATGGCCACATGTCCGCTCCACTATCTTCCGCAATCAATTCCCCTGACCATGGGCGGCCCACTACCAGTCGGTTACGAACGTCGCCATCAATCCGTTGCCTCCTCCGCTTATAAAAAGGGGATTCAGATACGTTATTCTTTAAGCTCATTCTTCCTTATCTCAAAACTCTGCTAAATTCTCCGTTCGAGCACTCCATTCTTGTTGAGGCAGAAAACTGACTTGAGCGTCGGAGGGTCTTGCCGGAGCAACCCCACCTCCGGTTTAGACTTCCCTTGCAGGTCCCGGCGGCGACCGTGGCTTCCCCGACTCCAGCTTCTCTGACGCAAGCAGATTTTTGCACCAACATATCCTAATTAATTTTAGATTAGATCTGATTTAATTAAAAATTATTTGAATTAAAAATTTAAATTAGAATTAGATCAGAATTCTAATTAGATTATGATCGACAGGCTCTTCGAATCTGGTTTGAATCAAATTTGAATTGGATCCAATTTGAGTTAAACCTAAAGTAATTTGGTTTAGAGCCAAAGAGTCCCTAAAACTAGAGACTCTCTCTCATAGTGTTCGATTAAGAAAGGAGGGAGCACCAATATTATTTTTGCCCATCAAATTTTTTGCGTGAAGAGTGTTCATGCGTGGGTTTGGTGTCCTTCCTCATGTAGGATTCCTTCTTGGATAAGGTTAGGATTCCTAACTTAATTCAGTGTCTTGATTCCATGGGGTGTCAACTATAGAAGGAAGACCTCTTAACCGCCGGTGATATGAGAGAAAAACTATGTGATAAAAATTCAAACAATCAACTTGAGAAAGAAAGGGGCAGACATCTACACTCCTTTGGCATGTGGAATTTTGTGCGCTTCTTCCTTGGCATGTAGAATCCTTCCCAAGGGCCTAAGATCAGATCTTAACCTCTTATCCCTTCCTTGTTTTCTTCTGAATGACCAACACCAAAAGAATTCATCCTACTTTTCTGCGGTACTTGGCATGCGTGTGAAGTAGAGGGCCTGTGCTTTCAAGCCTCCTGAGACATCGGATTCGAGTTTTTTTGAAGATTTTGATCCCTATTCTATTGTGATTAAAATAATTCATAATTATTATATAAGCTTTTGAATAAAAAAATTTTCAAAACACACCCTAGCCATCCTATCAGATTGGATACTTTTCTTTCAAGTGGTATCGGAGTTGGATTGATACATGCTATGCATAGTTAATTTTTTTGATATTTTGATATGAGATATATGATCAGATTTTTATGTACAACATTACATCTAATTTGGACCTATTAATTAAAAATCATTTGATCTGATTTGGATAGATTTCAAGTACCTAATCAACGGTTGATGATGGTTAGTTATAAATATGTTATAACAGAATTTTTTTGAAGTTGATTTTTTGCTGAATAATAATCAAATTAAAATCTATTTTAATAAAATTTTTATGATATTATTTTAGGTTGGAAGTTAGACCTAATCAAGATCTGAATTAAATCTATTTTGATAGATTTTTAGATCTAATTTCAAGCAAAATTCTGCACAACACAACATTAGGTCTAACCAGAATTTTTAATTTCTATGCATTCATATGTATGTTTGAATTATTTTTCTATAAAATTCTAGATCTAATTTAAGTATTTTATATATTATATAAAAATAGATTCAGATCTAAAATTTATATAAAATTTATCTAAAATTAATCTGATGTATTGATCTAATTAGATTAATACATAACATGCATGATATCATCATGTTCAGTGCATGCCTGAATTTTTGATTATTGCATATGTAGAGATAATTAATTCTTGAAATTAGATTTTAGATCTTAGTAGCCCAGTACTCAAATTGAGATGATCACCAGACTATTCAGTCATAAGAGGAAGCAGAGATTGAGTTCCTCTCTTGTCCATTCGATGGATTCTCTTATGACGTGTCGGTGTGCCACTGTGATAAAATCTCATTAAGAAGAATAGTAAAAAAAATTTTAAAATTATTTTGATCATAAATATATTTAGATTAGATCTAAAATAATTGATGATTAATTATAATTTTAATAAAATTAATTTAGATATAAAAATTATTTTATGTTCTGAATTGTATGTTACATATGATGTAGTCGGTAGAGATCTAAATTGTGCTATAATACATATGATGTACATATAATATTTAGATCAGATTTTTATCTGTTTAATTGTTAAACATAGATCTAAAAATTAGATTTTAGGATCTAAAAAATTCATAACATATGATGTATGCTTCACTTGAAATCTTAGTAGAATAGTTCTATAAACTGAAACATACATTTCACACACTTAATTTGGAATTAAGTAATCTAGATTTGAGAATTGAAAGATGATTAAGACACATTATAAATCAATGGGCCATGGGTTAGCATGAATCAGATTTTCTAACTGGGTTAGACCTAGGGTTAAAAATTAATATGAATCAATTAGAGAAATTGATTAAATCTAATCAAGAGTTGAGTTAGATTAGGTCAAAATTTTTTAAGATCAACCTCAATAGTTGTAGCTTGATCAATTCCATATTTTTGATCATACCATATGGACCTAATTGTGGCTCAATGCTTTAGCTCGAGTACTTTGGTGGACCAAATCAAAACTAATCGATCAATTGGTGTCTAAGGTAAGTTTGGCAATATTTCTTGGCAATATGACTAGTGGTTTTTAATTGGTAGTCAGTTTACGTGGCCATTTTGATGGTGTCTAAGACAAACCGAGGTAGACTCTCCCATCGATCTCACTTATCTGATCAATTTGATAGATTATATTTTTATTAGATCATTAATTGATTTACATTGACCCATGCCATTAAGATAAATCAGTATGACTGATTTAGATGTCTCCAGACCAGGCTTATCTTTTGTCCTTTTCATGACTTGGTGAAGTCAGTGGAAGGATTTATGACTTGTTGGTTAATCTCTTCTCTTATTCTCAAATCATTAAATCAGTTTGACTGAATTAGGTACCCTTTCGACTAGCTTGTCTTTAGTCCAATTCAATGACTTGATGAAGTCAGTGGAAAGATTTAAGACTCATTGGTCAATTACTTCTCCAACCATTGAAATCAAATCCTCTAAATTATTAGATCCTTAAAATGAGCTAGTTATGGAGATAACTAGATCATAGCCTCCTATTAAGTTGGATGATAATGGATCCATTAGTCTGATAATTATTGAAGGCCCAAAGGCTTGGTACTTATCTGCTATTGGAATTATTATTCATAATATGATAACTCAATCGTATCTTTCTGATGGATGGTTAGGTTGGCTGATCAAAGTTGGACCTAATCATTTATTGGTTAGATGGGCTGAACATGATCATGCTAATGGTTGGACCTATCTAGGACTTGCAGAGATGGCCAAAGCTAATTGAAAAGAAACCTAGGGCAAAATCATTACTAGAAGTTGTTTAAAAAAATAATTGATAAAGAACCTATCCATAGATGCATATGGGTTGACCAACCAAAGTTGGGCTTGTGTGCAGTCTATGTAGATTCTAGTACCCGCTAAGAAATTAAGGTAATTTCTCGAATTGAAGATAGAGACTATCAATTTATATAAAATAATGGAAGAACCTTTAGACTAAAGTTCAAGTCTTTAGGATTAAATAATTTATATACCAATAGGTCTTTTATTTTTCTTTCGATGATGGCTAGTAGTTTATCACTTCGCTCACTATTGGATAGTGACAAGTTTACGAGATCCAATTTTGATAATTGATATCAAAAGTTGAGAATAGCTCTCAAGCATGAGAAGATCCTATATGTGATTACGGATCCAGCACCTGAAGTACCAGCTCCCAATATAGATGCGATGGTTGGAGACACTTATCAGAAGTGGCTAAATGACTATACGATAGTATGTTGCATAATGAGAGCTGCTATGAGTGATGAATTTAGTTGTAAATTCATAGATGCTCAGCCAAAGGAGATGCTTCAAATGTTGAACAAGTCTTTTGGTACACTTGAGAATTTATCCTCAATAGGCATCAGTCCTCTAAGAGAGAAAGAAAATGCAAGGTGCAAAATTACCGCATTGATCCTAAGCAGTCTAAGGCAGACCAGAGTCAGGTAGAAATGGATAGGTCTAGGAAGAGAAATCAGCAAAGTATTGCTGGATAAGGTACTTATATAATAACACATTATAATTTCTCTATCTATGATACTACTACCTGGATATTGGATATCGAAAGTCCGATTCATATATATAATTTGTTATAGAAACTTTAGGTTAGTAGAGAATTTGAGAAGAGCAAACAATTTATGAATATTAGAGACAAAAGAGCTATTCTAGTTCTAGCTATAGAAAAAGTTCAGCTTGCTCTCAATTCAAATGCCATTATTTTAGATGACTGTCATTATTGTCCATCTTTCCTTATGAATATTATTTTCATAGGCCCTTTGGCCAAGGATGGTTATAATTTTTTATAAAGAAAAATTACTATGATATCATTATGAATGGTGTCATAATTATGCATGGACAATTAAAACATGGTACTTACACTTTATCACAATCTATTTGTGTAATATACACATCAAACAAATACCCTAAAATAGATAATATCATGGATGCCTCCCTTTAGCATTATAGGCTCGGTCATATAAATAAGAATAGGATAAATAGATTAACTAAAGAAAAAATTTTCAATATCAATGATTGTGAATCATTGTCGATCTATGAGTCCTGTCTTCTTAAAAAGATGATCAAGTCATTCTTTACTAGAAAGGATGAATAGGCCAGTGATGTTCTAAGTCTAGTACATAGTGATGTATGTAGACCTATGAGCATAGACACTGAAGGAGGGTATTATTACTTCATTACATTTACTGACGATCTATCGAGGTATGGATACGTCCACCTTATGAAGCACAAGTTTGAATCATTTGAAATATTCAAATAATTTCGTAATGAGGTAGAAAAATAAATTGAAAAGAGCATTGAAACTCTTCAATCTGATCAAAGAGATAAATACCTTTCCAATAAGTTTTTGATATATCTAGAAGAGAATGAGATTCCCTCATAATGGACTCCTTCTAGGATACCACAGCATAATGGCATCTTGAAAAGGAGGAATCGAACTCTGTGGGACATGATTCGATCCATGATGGGGTTTGCAAGTCTGTCGATCTCATTTTGGGATTATGCTTTTGAGACTGCTTGTTATATTTTGAACAGAATTCCAAGCAAATCAATCGTGAAAACACCATATGAGATATGGACTAGGCGTAGGCTGACACTCTCTTACCTTAGGATTTGAAGCTATCTGACTTTTGTCAAATATTTGCATACTGACAAGCTTGGACCATGGTCTGATAAGTGTTATTTTATGGGGTACCCAAAAGAAACTAACGGATATTATTTCTACCTTGTTGAAGAACAAAAATTATTCGTCAGTAATAAGGCAGTCTCTTTAGAAAAGGAGATCCTTAGTGAAGGAACTGATGCCTCTAAGGTTGAACTTAATGGAGTTCAATTGGTAGAAGAATTGACACAAACAAATAAAAATATAGAACCATATATGATAAGATCAAATCTAGAGCCCATTGTCGAGGCACCTATAAGGAGATCTGGTAAAGTATTGCATCAGCCAGACAGATACTATAGTTTCTTAGTCTGGGATAGTGATCCTATTGAACTCAATAAGAACGATGAGGATCTGATCACCTATATGGATGTCATGCAAAGGCCCGACTTAGAAAAATAGCTTGAGGTCATGAAATCTACGATAGAGTCCATAGAGATCAATAGTGTATAGATACTTGTTGATCCACCCAAAGAGATTAAATCCATAGGGTGTAAATGGATATTCAAAAGAAAAAAGGATGTAGACGAAAAGGTAGAGATCTATAAAGTCTATTTGGTTGCCAAGAAATATCATCAATGTTATGGTATTAACTATGATAAGACATTTTCTCCTGTAGCAATGCTCAAATCCATCCAGATTATGCTTGCGATAGTGGCTCACTTTGATTATGAGATCTGATAAATGAATGTCAAAACCACTTTTCTTAATGGGAAGTTGGAAGAAAAGGTGTATACGATACAACCTAAAGGGTTCACATTCATAAATGAATCAAAGGTGTACAAGCTTTAAAGGTCCATTTATGGATTGAAGCAAGCATCTCGAAGTTAGAATATATGTTTTGATAAGGTGACCAAAATGTATGGCTTCATTAGAAATGGAGAAGAACTATGTATTTATAAATAGGCTAATGGTTCTGTAGTCATCTTTCTTATATTGTATGTGGATGACATACTGTTAATGAGAAATGATGTTCCTGCTTTACAAAATATAAAGCTTTGGCTGTCTTCATAGTTCTCCATAAAGAATTTGAGAGAAGCATCCTTCATCCTAGAGATAAAGATTTATAGAGATAGATCTAAAAGACTACTTGGATTATCTTAATCCACGTACATCGACATTATGCTGAAACGGTTCAATATGGAGAATTTTAAGAAAGGCTATCTTTCGATAGGCCATGGAATTATCCGATAACTCTACGAGAGAGAAAGCATCTGAGTAGAATCCCATATACTTTAGTAGTGGGATCTATCATATATGCCATGACATATACAAGGTCGGATATGGCACACTCACTAGGGATAGTGAGCAGATACCAGTCTGATCTAGATGAGAATCATTGGAAGGTCATAAAGATAATCCTTAAATATTTGAGAAATACTAAGGACCAATGGCTTATCTATGAAGACACTGACTTAAAATTTATGGAATATATTGATTCTAACTTTTAATCAGATTATGATGACAGCAAGAGCGTGTCGGGTTATATGTTTATCCTGAATGGAGGAGTAATCTGCTGGAAAAGTATCAAGCAGCATATCGTAGCTGACTCAACTTACAAGATAGAATATATCGCGACATTCGATGCTGCAAAAGAAGCTGTCTTGTTATGAAAGTTCATTAGCGAGCTTGGAGTGGCACCATCTCTGGATGGTCCTATTCTGCTGTATTGTGATAGCACTAGAGCCATAGCTCAAGTGAAAGAATCGAAGTCCCATCAATGCATCAAGCATATTCTGCACCGCTACCACCTGATCCGAGAGATCATAGATTGAGGTGATATTGAGCTTCAAAAGATTGATGGAAAGGAGAACTTCATTGTTGCATTTACTAAAGCCCTTGAAATCAAAGAGTTCGATGAACACAAATGGAAGATAGATATTAGATACTGTACCGATTGGCATTAGTCCAAGTAGGAGTTGTTAGGAAATATATCCTAAAATCAATTATTTGGATGGTTGTGGTCTTAGTAATTATATATAAATTATAAAATAATAAAAATTTGTTTAGTATTTTTCATCACAAGATGTACATCTTCCTTATTAGAACTCTTATGTTGTAATGAAGTCCGTAGAACTCTATGAAAATAGATAAAGAAGGATTTATTGAATAGTTCTTAAATATGTTCGCGATCAAATGATATATCATTAAAGGATAATGATATTTATCGAGCGTAGGTCATTGTGGGCCATATAGGTTGGTTGTCCTCGTAACCAAGGACTGTGGAGACACTAGTATAGCATACATATGAGATGTAGGGATACATCATCACTGAACAAGTGACTCACCTATAGAGTACTCTGCTATCAAGAATAGCTCACGAAGTGTATGGGCATAAGTGTCCTTCAGACCTGAGATCACCATAGTAACTTACAAACAACTCACTGTGCTTTGATATTGGACTACTTGCATTTCTAATACAGTGACGGAAGGCTACTGGGTACAGTCAAGTACTTATGAAGTCTATGTGTGGATCAAGATGAGATTGATCTCTTTGGATTATAAGAGATAATGCATCACTATATTTTAATTTAGTAAATTTTGGACCTGGACAATCCATGTGATGGATTTGAAAGATTGAAATACTATGTGGATGACTCATTCAGGGTTGACAGTTAAACTCTAGATCATCTTTGAGCATTTGAAGTCAAAAAAATGAATTATGTGGTAACCATATGCATTGGTTCTTAAATATTGTCTTGCATATATTCAATCTATTCGAACATCAGGAATCATTGCTAGATGGTAACTTTGATTAGTACAGAAAGTTGTTCCTATGTTATCAACTTAGTATTCGAACCTATGGAGTCACACCAAAGTCAAGCAATATAGGAAAAAATTGATCAAAATCTATGAGTTCGATTTGAAAGTATGTGACTTGATCTAATGAATAGATTAGTTTAATTAAGAATTAAGTTAAAGGTCATACAGGACTAAACAAGTTGACTATGTCTAGCTGGCACAAGACATGAGGTTCAGATTTAATTTCGGGGATGATAATGATCCGATCAATGAACTAAAAAAATTATGAGAGAGTCAATTTATGTACTAATTAATTTTAAATTAGATCTAATTTAATTAAGAATTAATTGGATTAAAAATTTAAATTAGATTTGGACCAAAATCCTAATTAAATGAGGATTGACGGGCTCTTCGAATCTGGTTTGAATCAAATTCGAATTGAATCCAATTTGAGTCAAACACGAAGTGATTTGGTTTAGAACCAAAAGTCCCTAAAACCAGGGACTCTCTCTCATAATGATTGACTGAGAAAGGAGGGAGACCAATATTATTTCCATCCATCAGATCTTTTATGTGAAGAGTGTTCACGCATGGGTTTGGTGTCCTTTCTCATGTAGGATTCTTTCTTGGATAAAGTTAGGATTCCTAACTTAATTTAGTGTCCTGATTAAGACCATAGGGTGCCAACTATAAAAAAAGGACCTCTTAACCATCGATGATATGAGAGAAGAATTGTGTGACAAAAATTCAAACAATCACCATGAGAAAGAAAGGGGCGGACGTCCACACTCCCTTGGTGTGTGGAATTTTGTACACTTCTCCCTTGGCATGTAAAATCCTTCCCAAGGGCCTGAGATCAGACCTAAACCTCTCATCCCTTCCCTACTTCCTTCTAAAGGATCAATGCCCAAAGAATTCATCCTGCTTGTTCTGTGGTACTTGGTGTGCGTGTAAAGTAAAAGACTTGTGCTTTCAGGCCTCGTAAGGCATCGGATTCGAATTTTTCTAAGAATTTTGATCCCTATCTACTGTGATCAAAGAATCCATAATTGTTATATAAGCTTTTGAATAAAAAATTTTTCAAAACACACCCTAGCCATCCGATCAGATCAGATACTTTTCTTTCAGTTATCCCCATAACTAGCTCATTTTGTGGATCTAATAATTTAGAAAATTTGATTAATGATTTAAGAACGTATTGAATGATGCATCTTAAATCCTCCCACTGACTTCATCAAGTCATGAAGAGAACTAGAGACAAGCTAATCCAAGGGTACCTAAATCAGTCAAACTGATTTAATGATTTGAGAATGAGAGAAGAGATCGATCACTAGTCAAAAATTCTCCCACTGACTTCACCAAGTCATTGAATTGGACTAGAGACAAGCCTGGTCAAGAGGCACCTAAATCAGTCATACTGATTTACCTTAATGGTATGGATCAGCTTGAATCAATTAGTGATCTAATCAAAATATAATCTATCAAATTGGTCAGGTAAGTGAGATCGGTGAGAGGATCTACCTTGGCTTGCCTTAAACATCATTGAAATAGCCAAATAAGCAGACTACCAATTAAAAATCATCGATCACCAATCATATTGCCAAGCAATATTGCCAAACTTATCTTAGACACCAATTGATCGATTAGTTTCGATTCGATCAACCAAAAGACTTAGGCTAAACCATTGAGCCACAATTCAATCCATTTGGTATGATCAAAAATATGGATTTGATCAAGCTATAACTATTGAGGTTGATCTAAAAAAATTCTGATCTAATCTAATTCAACCCTTAATTAGATTTAATCAATTTCTCTAATTAGTCTATATTTATTTCTAACCTTAGATCTAACCCAGTTAGGAGACCTAATCCAAGCTAACCCACAGCTCAAACTATTTATGAGATATCTTAGTATCTTTAATTTTCAAATCTAGATTACTTATTTTCAAATTAAGTGTATGAAATGTGTGTTTCAGTTTGTAGAACTGTTTTACTAGGATTTTATGTGAAGCATACCATATATTTCATATCATGAAAACTAATTTTTATATCTATATTTAATAATTAAACATGCATAAATATGATCTAAACTTCATATATACATCACATGTATCATGACTACTTTTAAATCACTACTAATTACATCTTATATAACATGCAATTCAGATCTTAAAATAATTTTTATACCTAAATTTATTTTATTAAAATTATAATTAATGATAAATCACTTTAGATCTAATCTAAACTTATTTATTATCAAAATAATTTCAAAATTTTTTACTTTTCTTCTTCATGAGACTTGATCACAATGGCACCCCTATTCGTCATAAGAGAACCTGCCGAATGGGTAAGAGAGGGACTCAATCCCTACTTCCTCTTATGATCAGACGATCTGGTGATTATCTCAGTTCAAGTATTAGGCTACTAAGATTAGAAATCTAATTTTTAAAATTAATTACATCTACCCTTGCAATAAACAAAAATCAAGTGTGCACACATATGAATATGACCATATCATATATATCATGCATCTAATCTAATTAGATCACATCATCATATGATGTTGCAAATAAATTTTAGATCTGAACCAACTTTTATACAGCATATAAAATATTCAAAAGATCTAAAATCATATAGAAAAATAACTCAAACATACATATGAATGCACAGAAATAAAATTTTGATTAAACCTAATTTTGCATTGTACAAAATTTTATTTAATTCAGATCTTGATTATGTCTAACATCTAACCCAAAATAATACCATAAGAATTCTATAAAAAAAATTTAAAATAGATTTTAATTGGATGGTTATTTCAATAAAAATCTATATCAAAAAAATTCTATTATAATAGATTTATAACAACCTTCAATCAACCATTGATTTGGTACTTAAAATCTGGTCAAAACTAGATCAAATAACTTTTAATTAATAGGTCTAAATCAAATTTAATGTCTAACATAAAATTTTGATCATATATCACAAATATTCATATTAGAAAAATTAATCTATGTATCCATATATCAACCTAACTCTGATACTAGTTAAAGAAAAAATTCATCTGATCGCATCGGATGGCCAGGGTGCATCTAAAAATTTTTTTATTCTAGTGGTAACATAACATATCCAGTACACAGTGGAATAGGGATCAAATCCTTAGGGGATGGCTTGATTTGATGCCTCGGGAGGTCTGAACGCACAGACCCTTTACTTCGTGCGCACATCAAGCTCCGTAGGGAAAAGGGATGATTCTTTTTGCATGTACCTTTAGGAGGGAACAAAGGGAGGGAGGAGATCTGATTTCCTCTCCTTAGGGACTCCTAGAAGGGTGTCTTCACACCAACAAACCAACACCCAAAAATCCAACATGCCAAGAGAAAGAAAACATCCCAAAATTAGCACCCCTTATTTTTGTTTGTTGCACAACACTTTCTCACCGATGTTTTATTTTATTTTTCTTGCATAAAAAATCATAACTCCCAGTTGTTAAGTGATCCCCTCTTATATAGATATGGCACCTTATTTTGATTTAAAATTCTAATTAGTTAGGACACCTTATCCAAGTAGGAGATGCCAACTTAAGAAAGGAAAGTGGTTAGTGTCTCGTGCAAACACCTTCATGCGTACTCCTTTATGGGTGAAAAGAGAGTCTCTGGTAATTAGGACTCTAAGGATCTAATTCTATTTGGATCTAAATTGAGTCTAATTCAAATTTGATTCGAATGAAATTCAAACAAATTTGAGGAAACTGTCAATCCTAATCTGATTAGGATTTTGGTCCAAGTTTAACTTGGATTTTTAACCCAATTAAGCCTTAGTTAAATCAGATCTAATCTAAAATTAATTAAGACATAAATTGAATCTCTCATAAATCACTTAGATCATTGATTAGATCATCATCATCTTTGAAATTAAATCTGAACCTCATATCTAGTGCTAGCAAGACATAGTGAACTCTTTAATCCCGTATAACCTCTAACTTAATTCTCAATTAAGTTAATCTATTTATTCAATCAAGTCACGTACTTTTAAATTTAATAAATAGATTTAGATCCATTCTTTCCTACTTTATCTTACTTTGTTCGTGACTCCATAAGTTCAAAGACTAAGCCGGTAGTACAGAAAATTATTTTTTATACTAATCGAAGTTACCATCTAGCAATATTTCTTAACGTCTAGATAGGTCGAATGTTTGCAAGGCAATACTCAAGAATCATGAAATATGATTACTGCATAATTCATCCCTTTGATCCTGGATGCTCAAGATGATCTAGGGTTTAACTATCAATCTTAGATTAGTCATCCACATCATATTTCAATCTTTTTCAAATTTACGACCTGTCACATGGATTATATCGATTGAGGTCTTACTCAATTGAAACATGATGATGCATCAACTCCTAAAATATAGAGGATCAATCCCATCTTGATCCATACACTGACTACCATAAGTATTTGACTATGCCCAGATACCTTCGATCACTGAATTAGAATTTTAGATAGTTCGACACCAAAGCACAGTGAGTTGCTTGTAAGTCACCATATTGATCTTAGGTCGGAGAGATACTTATGCTTATATTCTTTGTGGATTGCTCTTGACAGCAAAGTACTCCATAGGTGAGTCACTTATTCAGTGATGATATACTCCTATATTTCATCTGTATGCCATACCAGTGTCTCCATACTCTTTGATTATGAGGATAATCAACTTATATGACACACAACAACCTACTCTTGATAAATATTATCATCTCTAAATGATGTGTCATTTGATCACGAATATGTTTAAGAACTATTTGATAAATTCTTCTTTATTGAATGTCATATAGTTCTAAGGACTTCATCATAATATAAGAGCTCTAATATAGAAGATATACACCTTATGATGAATAATGTCAAATAATATTTATTAATTCATAATTTATATATAAATTATAAAGAGCACAATCATCCAAATAATTAGCTTTAGGATATATTTTCTAATATTGAGTAGAATGATAGAAGTAGTATCCTATACTTTTCTTAGGATAACCTACAAACCTACATTTATCTAATCTAGCACTTAGCTTATGTCTTTCAATATTTCTGACATAAGCAAGACAGCCCCAGATCTTGAGATATTTAAGATTAAGCTTTCTTCCTCTCCATATCTCATATAGAGTACTAGGTACAAATTTATAAGATATCCTGTTTAAAATATGTGCAGTAGTCTCTAGGGCATGACCCCAGAAAGAGATCAAAAGATCTGTGAAGTACATCATAGATCATACTATCTAATAAGGTATAATTTCTTTTTCTGTAATATCATTTAATTATAGAGTGTAAGGAAAGGTCTATTGAGAGAAAATTTTATTTTCTTTTAAATGATTAAGAAACTTACTAGTTAAGTATTCTCCTTCTTAATCAGATCGAAGAGCCTTAATACTCTTATCAATTTATTTCTCAACCATTCTTTGGTACTCTTTAAATTTATCAAAGACTTTGAATTTATATTTCATCAAATACACATATCCAAATCTTGATAAATCATCAGTGAATATGATGAAGTAGGAGTATCCTTCTTTATCCTGAGTCAATATTGGATCACAAACATCAGCATATACTAGACCCAAAATGTCACTCACACTATCTCCATGTCCAGTAAATGAAGTCTTGATCATCTTATCTATGAGACAAGATTCACAAGTTTCATATGATTCAAAATCATAAGGATCAAAAAACTTTTCTTTGCATAATTTCTTAATACTTGACTTATTGATATAACCAAGTCGGTAATGCTAGAAATATGTGATATTCGCATCTTCTTTCTTTCTTTTCTTCATTTGATCAATACGATGAATATTATCATTAAGTGATGAGAATAAAAGATAATTATCTATAAAAGCATTACCATAACATTCATTAGAAAAGTAAATAGAGCAACCATTGCCCTTTTCTTTTATTTTAAAATCTTGTTTCAGTAACACAGGTATAGAAATAATATTTCTAACAATGTTTGGCATATAGTAACATTCTTTCAATTCTACAATTTTGTCTGAAGGCAACTTCAACAACTTGGCTCCTATGGCTTGGGTCTGGATAGACTCTCCACTAGCGCTAAACAGCACGAAGTCACCTTCATTCATACTTCTTATTTTCTGCAGATCTTGTAATGATTTACAAAGGTGTGAACCACAGGTGGTATCTAATACCTAAGAATCTAAAGTTAAAATACTTAATAATAAATTTGTTTGTATCATATATAAACTTTTAACAACACTTGCTTTCTTGTGCTTTAAACTTTCAAGATAATCCTTGCAGTTTCTCTTTCAGTGCCCTTCTTTGTCACACTAATAACCAATATCCTTGGCAGAGACTTTCTTCACCTTCTTCTTTGATATGCTAGCCTTAGGATTCATCTTTTTTAGAACCCTTCTTACCTTTCTTCTTAGAAATCTTATCCATAAGAAGAATTGGAGCTTTTTCATCCTTGAAATGGCTCTCTAATGTCTTCAACCTATTGAGCAGCTCAGGCAGGCTGGTGTTCAGTTTGTTCATATGATAGTTTTTGACAAACTGTAAGAAGAAATTAGAGAGTGATTGTAGGATCAGATCCTGACTAAGCTCATCATCCATTGTAAAACCCAACTATCCCAGATGAGTGATCAGATCAATCATCTTTAGAACATGAGTCTGCACGAACGTGCCTCCAGTCATCTTGACACAAAATAACTACTTCGATATCTCATATCTAGTAGTTTGATTTTATTCTCCATATAACTTTTTTAGATTAAGGAGTATGGAAGGAACATCCATGCCTTCATGTTGCCTCTAAAGCTCATTGTGTTGGGAAACAGGTAGTTCAAAGCATGTAATTTTTAAAATTTTTAAAGCCAAAATTATAGATTAAACTATTTAATCTGCTCTACATACTTTAGATCAGATCTAAACTACCTTTCAAAAGATCTATGATGTGAAAATAATACATAAAAAAATTTAATTTAACATAAAAGACTGCATCGATCGTATCGATGCCCTAAATCAGATCTAATGGTTAGATTTGATCCGATGAGTTCAGAACTCATTATCTGATCATGGGTTGATGATCACCACTACTGATGAATATGGTAGGAGGTTCTTTCTAATATCGAGTAGTCACACAGCACGTCCGACCTCTACAGATAGTCCACTCGATGCCCCGAACAGATCATCCTTTCTCAGAGTGCTAGCTCACGATGAAGGCTCTGGATGATTGATGGAGACTCCTTTCTTGAGATTGAACGAACACCTCTGGATCAAAAGATAGAGCTTTTCGAGGAAGAGATGATGTGGAAGATGAATAAAACTCTTTTTTATTTTTTTCTTTCACAAAATTAGAACTAGGAAACTCTAAAAGCCCTCCCTAGATCTCATGCCCAGAGAGGAACCTTCTTCCTCTTTTTCTCATGCATGGATTCCCACCCGTTTCTCTAATTTTTCATGCCTCCTCTCTAAGATTCTCTCATTCCAAAAACAATTTGATGAGGCACACAAAAATTTGCCCCTTCTTAAATTGGCATCCCATCAAGATAAGGATAGAGTATGAATATTTTGGTTTAGGTTCAAATAGGGTTTGATCTAATCATGAATTGAAATTAGATTTGAACTCTATTTTGAACCAAACTCAATCCACATCTAAGAGACTTAAAAAGGTAGGTGACAACATTAGATTGGTGCAAAAACATTCATGCAAAAATTATTTTGGCATGATGAGAAAAGGTGATCGATGGTAAGGAAGAGTCCCTCTAATCTGGGACTCTAGGTTTAAGTTTGATTTCAAACCAATTTGAACTCCAACTTGAACCAATGAAATTGTAATCTAAATAGGATCAGAAGAAGGAATCATGCACCTTCTAGGTGTAAAAAATTCCATGTAAAAACTCTTTTCATGTGTGAAGAAGAGATGGGTGCAGGTAGGGTGGCGCAAGGAGTTGTTCAACTCAAATTTGAATTTATACTCTTATCTAATTAGGTTCTTGACCTAATCAAATTAGATTAGACCCAATTAGATTATCTAATCCAATTAGGTAACAAATGATCTTGATTAAATCTTAATCAAATTAAAAATTAATTGAGTTCGAATCAGGAATCGATCATCCTTAGAGATTAGGTCATCTCACAACCTAATCGGGTTAAACCAAATTGAATCCAATTCAATTAGATTTAATCCAAACTTCAATACTCAATCAAATTGAATTAATTAATAATTTAATCACTAATCAATCCTTCTATAGCTCACTAATAATTAGTAAATTAATTTATTATAATTTTTGTATAAAGTTAATCATCAATCGAATTGATGATTAAATCCTAGAATGATTCTCAATCGTTGATTAGCCACATGATCAATCAGAAACTTTTTTTGAGTTTGAACCTAAGTTGGTAGTATAGAAATAGATTTTTTATATAAATCAAAGTGATCATCTAACAATGGTATCTGACATCTGGATAGGTCGAAAGATTGCAAAGCATTAATCATGAACCTATTGGCATATGGTTACTGTATAATTCATCCCTTTGACCCTAATGCTCAGATAACCTTGGGTTTAACTATCAATCTAGAAATAGTTAGCCACATTATGTTTTAACCTTTCAAATCTATTACATAGATTATCTTGGTCAAGATTTTACTAAATTGAAACACACTGATGCATTAACTCTTACTTATTCGGAGGGGTCAATTCTATCTTGACTCACACACCAACTTCGCAAGTATTTGATTGTACCCAAAAATTTTTCATCACTGAATTAAAAATTTAGATAGTTGGCATCAAAGCACAGTGAGTTGCTCGCAAGTCACCATAATGATCTCAAGTCGAAGGAATACTTATACCCATATCCTTCCCAAGCTTCTTTTGACAGCAGAGTGCTCAGCAGTTGGTCACATTTTATGAGATGTATTCCTACATCTCACTTGTATGCTATACAGTGTCTCCACACCACTTGATTACGAAGACAATGAATGTATATGATACACAGTGACCTACACTCGATAAATGCTATCATCCTAGTAATAGCACTTCATTTGATCGTAAACTTATTTTAAGGACTTAACGATATATCCTCCTATATCGATAAAGATAGTCTTAAGGATTTTATCACAATAATTAAAGTTCATTAAGAAGATGTACACTACTTTATGATAAAAAAAATTAAATAATAACTTTATTAATTTATCAATTCATATACATTTATATAATAAGCTCAACCATTAATGGGCTGATGATTGACTTTGGAACATAATTTTCAATAACTCCCACTTGGTCTAAAGTCAATCAGTACAGTATTGTATACCCATCTTTAGTTTATAGTCTTCAAACTCCTTGATACTGAGAACTTTAGTAAATGGATCAGTCATATTCTTCTTTCCATCGATCTTCTAAAGCTCGACATCACCTCGATCCATGATCTCCTGGACTAGGTGGTAGCGGTGCAGATGTATTTGGTGCGCTGATGTGACTTCAGTTCCTTCGCTTGAGCAATGGTGCCAGTGCTGTCATACTACAACAAAATAGGGTCATCGAGGGAGGATGCCAGTCCGAGCTTGCCGATGAACTTCTATAACCACACGCTTCTTTTGCAGCATCGAATGCTGTGATGTATTCTGCCTCGCAAGTAGAGTTGGCCATGTTGTGCTGCTTGAAATTTTTTCAGCAGATTGCTCCACCATTCAGGATATAAATGTAATCCAGCACACTCTTGCTATAGTCATAATCTGACTAAAAATTGAAGTCTGTAAACTCCTCAAGTTTTAAGTCGGATTCTCCATAAACAAGCTACTATCCTTAGTATTTCTCAAATACTTAAGGATGGTTTTTACAACCTTCCAGTGGTTCTTTCCTGAATCAGACTGGTATATGCTCACTACTTCTAGTGAGTATGTCACGTCTGGTCTTGTACATATCATAGCGTACATTATAAAATTCACTGTCGAATCATATAGAATTCTGCTCATATGCTCCCTCTCTTGAGAAGTTATCGGGCAATCCCTCTTTGAGAGAGTAATTTTATGGCCTATCGGAAGATAGCCCTTCCTGAAATTTTTTATGCTAAACCATTTTAGCATGGTGCCGATGTATGTGGATTGGAACAATCCAAGCATCTTCTTTGACTATCTCTATAGATCTTCATCCCAAGGATATAGGATGCTTCTCTCAAGTCTGTCATGGAAAACTAAGATGATAGCCAAATCTTTATTTCTTGTAATATAAGAATATCATTTTCGATTAAGAGAACATCATCCACATATAGAACAAGAAATACTATCACAGAATTGTTAACCCATTTATATATGTAGGGTTCTTCTCTGTTCCTAACGAAGCCATACGTTCTGATCACTTTATCAAAATGCATATTCCAACTCCTACTTACTTACTTCAATCTATGAATGAATCTCTGAAACTTGCATACCTTAGACTTGTCTGTGGATGTAAAATCTTTAGGTTGTATCATATACACCTTTTCTTTCAGCTCCCCATTAAAGAAAGCTATTTTCACATTCATTTACCAAATTTCATTGTCCAGATGTATAGCTATCACAAGCATGATCTGAAAGGACTTCAGCATTGCCACAGGGGAGAACGTCTCATCATAGTCAATATCATAACATTGACGATATCTTTTGACAACTAGATGAGCTTTATAGGTCTCCATCTTGCCGTCTACACCTCTCTTCCTCTTGAAAATCCACTTGCACCCTATGAATTTTATCTCTTCAGGTGGGTCAACTAATGCCCATATATCATTGATCTTCATGGACTCTATTTCGGATTTTATAGCTTCTAGCCACTTATCGAAGTCAAACCTCTACATTGCATCAATATAGGAGATCGAATCCTCGTTGTTCTCATCAAGTTCAACAAGATCCCCATCGCAGACTAAGAAATCATAGTATCTATCCGATGAACATAATACTCTATCAAATTTTCTTAATGGTGCATGAACAATAGGTTTTGAATTTGATCCAATCAAATCAGGTTCTGTGGGTTCACTAGATTGTATTGGTTCTACCCATCGAACTTCATCAAACTCAATTTTAGAAGCACTAATTCCTTCATTAAAATTTTTTTTCTAAAAAGTATGCTTTATTGCTCACAAACACTTTCTTCTCATTAGCAAGATAAAAGTAATATCCCTTGATTTCTTTAGAATACCTTACGAAGATACACTTGTTAGACCTAGATCCTAGTTTGTCTACTTTTAAATGTCTGATATAAGCCAAACACTCCCAAACCCTAAGATGTGAGAGTACTGATTTATGTCCAGTTCATATCTCATATGGTATTTTATTCGCAGTCTTACTTAGAACCTTATTAAGTAGATAGCATGCCGACTCGAGTGCATATCTCCAAAATATGATTGGCAGATTCAAAAACTCCATCATGGACCGAACCATGTCCCACAAGGTTCGATTTCTCCTTTCTGAGATGCCATTATACTGTGGCATTCTAGGAAGAGTCCATTGTGAGAGAATCTCATTCTCTTCTAGATGTGTTAAAAATTTATCGAAAAGATATTCACCTCCTCTATCAGATTGAAAAACTTTAATGCTCTTTTCAGTTTGTTTCTCTACCTCATTATGAAATCATTTAAATATTTTAAATGATTCAAATTTATTTTTTATTAAGTAGACATACCCATACTTAGATAGGTCATCTGTGAATGTAATGAAGTATTGTTAACCTCTTCTTGCACTTGTGCTCATCAATCCACATACATCAGTATGTATAAGACCTAGAACATTACTGGCTCATTCACCTTTTTTAATAAAAGATGTTTTGATCATCTTTTTAAGTAGACAGATTCATAAGTTGGTAATGATTCACAATCATTATCCTTAAAGATTCCCTCTCGGATTAACCTATTCATCCTGTTCTTGTTAATATGACCTAGCCTACAATGCCAAAGGTAGCCATCCAAGACATCATCTATTTTAGGATATTTTCTCGATGTATACATTACACTAGGTTGCGATACAACATAAATTCTATGGTTCAATTGTCCATGCATTATAGTAACACTATTCAAAATGATATCACAAAATTTTTTTTATTGAAATTTCATTTTTTTTCTTTGGCCAGAAGGCCTACAGAAATTGCATTCAATAAGAAACTAGGATAATAATGACGATCACTAAGAACAATGATATGAGAATTGAATACAAATTTGATGATTCCAAAAGCTAGAACTAGAACTAATCTTTCATCTCTAATGTTCAGAAATCTCTCACCATCTTCAAATCTCCTACTAACCTAAAGTCCTTGCAATGAATTGCAAATGTTAATAGGACTATCAGTATCTAATACCCAGATCATTATATCACAAATTAAGAAGTTGCAAGGAGTTTTCATATAATTACCTTACTTAGCAACCAATTATTTCTTCTTCTTCGATCTGTTTGGATCAAGGGAAGCAATATATTGAGGATAGTTTCTCTTCCAATGATCTTGCTTCCCCCAATAGAAGTACTTTGCCTGACTCTGGTCGGACTTGAACTTGGACTTCACGATCTGACCCCCAGCACTTGGCACCTTATTTTTCTTCTTCTTCTTTCCTTACTTAAAGAGACGACGTCCACCTGAAGAAGATGCTCCCACTACATTCACCATCTCTTTGTGGAGCGAGTGATCTTTCTCAAAAGTCTGCAGCAACCCCAACAGTTCATGGTAGTTTACTATAGGCTTCATCATTCGATAATGACTGAAAAAAGGTAAGTAGGACTTTGACAAAAAATTTAGAATCATATCTTTCCCAAGCTGCTCGTGCAAGGGAAAGCTGAGATTGGTAAGGTGCTCGATCTGTTTGATCATGTACAATACATGATCCATTACTGATGCCCCTCTCTCATCCTAGCATTAAAAATGGCACAACTGGTCTTGTGCCGCTCAACGTCATCGGGAGTACCAAAAGAATCGTTCAATATTTTGAGCATTTCTTCTAGCTGAGCTTCTTCGAATTTGTGACTGAACTCATCATTCATAGCCACTAGCATAATATAATGTATCGTGGTGCGGACGTTGAGCCACTTCAAGCAAGTATCTCGAATCGCACCGTGAACATTAGGAGCGGACTCCTCAGGTGCCAGATCTGTCAGTATGTATAAGATCCTCTCGTGCTCCAGGACTATCTTCAATTTTTGATACGAGCTATCGAAATTGGATCCTCTTAGCTTATCACTGTCTAACAGTGATCGGAGCGACAAGTTGGTGGCCATAACTGCAAAAAAAATATTAAAATCTAATTAGTACATGAATCGATTAAGCCTAAAGATATAGATTTTAGTCTCAAGGTTCTCTCACTATTTTAAATGAATTGATAGCCTCTATCTTCAATTTAAAAAATTATCCTAATTCTTTAGCAGATACTAAAGTCCACACAGTTGCACATGAGTCTGACTTTGGCCGGCTCACCCATGTGCATCCTATAGGTAGGTTCTTAACCAATTATTTCATCAAATAATTTTTAGTAATTAATTTTACGTCAGGATCCTAACAGTAGGCTTTGGCCTCTACGAAAAGGTCTAGTTAGGTCCAACCATTAACATGAGCATACTTAGGAATCTAACCATAAATGATTAGGTCTGGCTTTCATCGTCCATCCTGATTACCCATAAGAGAGACTCGACTGAGTCATCATATTATGAATGATAATTCTAATAGCAAATGAGCATCAAGCCTTTGGGCAATCTAATGATCATCCAACTATTGGATCCATTATCACCTAACTTAATGGGAGGCTATGATCTAGTTATCTTCAAAACTATTTTATTTTTAAGGACCTAATAATTTTAGAAGATTTAATTAATTGAATTGATAGATGAGAAAAGACATGACCAGTTATTCTTAATCCTTCTACTGACTTCAAGTCAGATTAAAGAAGATTAGGTTCAATCTGGTCCACCGAATCAGTCATAAATCCTCCCACTGACTTCATCAAGTCACGATGAATTAATCGCTAGTGGTGCACAAAGAATTAATCTCTAGCTAGCTTAATAGTAATCACATACTACTCTATACTCTTTATTTTTATGTGATAGTTTTGTGGTTGAAGCATAGCGTTAATAGTTTTGTAGTTTTAGCTGCCATGGGTATTCACAAAAAGTCATATATATTCATAGAAAATCATATATATTTACAAAAAATTATATATATTCATAAAAAATTATATGACAGAAAGTCGTATATATTCACAAAAAGTCATACGATAGAAAGTCATATATTTACAGAAAGTCAATATATATTCACAGAAAGTCATGTAACACTCCACCCCTAAAATCGGGTGAGTGTGCTACACCTCCCTCTTAAATAATAAGGATGAAGGAAATTACTAAGCTGATGACCTGCTCACAACTTACTTCAATAATTTCCTCAATCTATTAACACCCGCATACCAAAATAACTTATCATTACCAATATCAAACTAGGATTTCATTCATCATACTAAGTTTTGTACAACTGCTCACCATAATATACATTAACATTTACTGGCTTTCACCACTTAAACCCATATATTACATCATAATATACATTTCTCCCATAACTAACATGAACAACACAAGTATCACAAAACATTCCCTTCTTTGTAACTAACAAGGCTCATATCTTCTAGCATTAAAATAGATAAAGATGCTGTTGCTTAACTCTATACTTGGCTAAGAAGCTCCCGAAGATGCAAAAAGAAGTAGAGGGGTGAGACCTAAGTTCCAATGAGTGAATAAACTATCTAATAATGAAAAAATAGGAATGCTGAAGTTACTTATTTAACATATCGCATAAAACCAAGTATAACACATCGAACTGGATATAGAACATAAAACTAAAACTATTGATATACTGCCAAACTTTGATAAGCTGAACGTGAGTAAACTGGATAATGAAAAATGCCATAACTAAAACTTCAAAATTTTTAATGCACTTCCAAACTTCATGTGCCAAACAAAAATAACCAAATGATGAGTCATGCTGTTGCTGTGCTACCATCAATTTCTCCATAGCATACCCCTACCATCAGTAACCGATACGGTACTTCTGATAAGCCCTCACGGGCATTCTGTTTCGTAAGGAGATGTCAGTTGAGCTACCGTCGACTATCCCATAGTGCACCCATAACATAGTAGTCAATATGTTACATCTGATACTACTAAAACCCCACAAGCATTCTATTTCACAAGGAGGTGCTGGCTGATTTACACTGTATGAAATGATAATGTTGATGATAATGCTAAGTTACACCCGATGAGTTAATCACTCCCATGAATTGCCTTTGCATTGATAGCTGAATAAAGTTCCAAATATCAAAAAAAACCTAAATTTCAAATACTGAAAACTTATTATCAACTCAAAGTGTGAAATCTGCCTGATCTGGTTACACATAAGCATATACCATGAAACAACTTTGCTACATAAAACCATTTCCTGTTTTCATGCTTGTCTAATATACATAAACTGAAAACTATCAGAAATTTAACTACTTTTCAATTGTAATACCTTTCATAATAAAATATAGCAAGAAAAATACCATAATTAGATGAAGAACCCACTCATCTTCAAGCTGACTACAATATCCTCTGGATGCCTAACTCACTCAAGGTATCTCCTGAATCCTTATTCTTCTCCTAAAGAGTAGATACACATTGATTCATACCATATTAACATGATACATGAATAAGAAATGGCTTGCTTGCTTTTTAGACTTGTTCTTTTAGCTCTTCTAGTTCTTGTCAGATTTCATTTTACTTTACCCTGATTAGGGTTAGCTAAACCTTCACTTATGTTTAGTAACTTCCAGTAATTAAATCATATCTTATTCTCACAAGTGGCTTTAGTTCAGTCAACACAATGTCAATTAATTGCTAGACAATTCACACTGATTCCAATAAAATCAGTAGCAACACTGATTTCCTCAATTTAAATTCACCATTTACATTTCAGTTTATTAGAACATCAAACTCCATAATTGTCATTCAAAGCTTAACTTAATTTCAGCCCAAGATTTGGAATTCTTACCTCAAATTAATGTTATCTAAATCTTACCCTAATTCAACAAACTCCTAGCATCTCTTTTGTAATTTCATTCCCACTAATGATTCCAAGTTTAATCAACATAGTTTCAACAAATTAGCAAAACAATTCAGACAATTCCCCCCTCCCCCCCAAATTTCTCATGTGTTTTCTCTTCATGATCAATCCTAAATTTGGCCAAATCATGATTCCGAACCATTTACTAAATTACTTCAAAAATTTTAGAAAAATGAATAGAATAGTAGAACTCCTCTTTTAATTCAAATTCTAGGTCAGTAAATTAGTTCACCTAAACTCCAAATATGATGCGATTCAATCAAGATCGATTTTAAACCTAATTTAGAGATTAGACATCTTACCTCAAATGATCAAAAATCTTGCTGTAAAATAAAACCAGCTTCTTCCCTTTTTCCACCGCCAGCAGCTTTCTTTTCCTCGAAACAATACACCTTTTTCTTCCAGCAAAATCTCTTGATTTTAAACTGAGAATTCTCCCCTCTTCAACTCTCTCTCTAGTCCTCTCCATCTCTCTTCTTTTGCTTTGGCTAAGAAACCCAACCGACAGCTCAAGGAAACTGACAGCTACTGCATGGGAAAAAAATAAAAGATCAACTATCATGCTAGGTGTCACTTTCATGAAAAATCACTAAATTCTAGACATGCTGAGGTGCTGCCCTCAAAATTTTCCAACCCTTTATTTATGTAATCAAGCTGCTCTATCATCCCCTTTAAAAATACTTTTTAAATTCTAACTTAAACTAGCTCTACTGAATCCCGGTTGCAGCCTTCCCGCAGACTTAGCCGACTCACCTTGAGACTTAGCCAGCTTAGTCCAAACTTAGTTGACTAAAACTTAGTCGACCCAGCTGCATGCTGATACAGTATTTTCTGATATGATTTTTATTCTCTGCAACTTAGCCAATCCATCTTAAAACTTAGTCGACTCAGTCCCTTGGGATTCAAAAATTTGCTTTAAATCATCAATTTATACCTCAAAATTACCTCTCATATCAACTTTATCTAAAGGATCCTTCAAGATGTCATTTGTTCTATGCTTAATTACAATCAAAATTAAACTTTAATGCCATGATTATTGATCCCATTCCTCTATCATTTTTCATATTAACTAACAACCTATGCTTAAATTTTATTAATACTAATCAATTAAAATTCCAATGCTCATGAAATGCTATGGCATATCCAAATGAATACTTTATATGATTTCAACTTTCAAATTTCTCCACATTTTTAGTTCAGGATGTTATATTTCTCCCCCCCTTAAGAAATTTTGTCCTCAAAATTTGCATACCACAAGATTAACCAGCTAATCTAATAATTCAAACCAGCATGCTTTCACTGCGTACTTTGATTTAATCCACTAAACATCTGGAATTGTCTTTTTGATTATTCTCTCAAATTTTACTCAAAAATGCTTTTGTATACAAAAGAACACCATTTTCTAGCACAGGTTCAATTTTCAAGATGATATTGATACATTTCTTAATTAACCTTATCTGATTTGTCACCACCTTTTGAACTTCTATTTAGCACCATTATTTTCTTCCAGCCTTGTAAACACCTTGGTCACATTTTGCTCTTGAAACAAAGATGTAAACATCAATTCTATTATAAATATCATCTGATACTTATGCACAAATTCCATCACAATATCTACTAATTTCAGGTTCAAACTTTGAATCCTTTCTGTCATACCTTATTAGTTATAACTCAACATAAAACGAACCATGCTATGCTTATGTCCAACTGATTTCTTACTTTTGCTCATATCTGATATCACTAAATATTATATCCTTATTGACCATAATCTTAACCTTTGATTCTATTCATACCACAGTCCTAAGTATATACCCTTATGTAATCCTTAATGTCATAATCTATTTGACTTTTAAAATTTGTCACCATGTTACTTCCCAGAAGACTTTTCATCCTTTTTCTTGTGTCAATGATAACCTATCAAAGTATAACTTATTATTCAACCAACATGCTAATCTATCAAATTGATACATATATTTATACAATGTCTTAAATATAGGCATACCACTTTGAATCATCCAACATAGGCTAACAGTCAAATAAACTCAAGCTAGTATACTTTCAATTATCAATTATGCATAAACTTATTATGAACAACAATAAATCATACCTTTCCTTTCCCCTTTCTTTCCTTTATCAGTTTTCTCTCGATGATGACTTAGTGTGGGAAATTCAGTGCAGGGGTAAAAGGGTAATTTTAAATTTTTTTCAAAATTATGATTTTACAGTGAAAAAATATTAATTAATCTAATTAATTAACATGAATTTACCCTACACTAGGATCTAAACATGATATATAGCATGCATGCATTTAAATTTGAAATTCAAATTTGAATAATAAACACTTTATTATAATGTGTTCAGAACACAATACCTTTGTACGGATAGTAGATCGCCGTAATCTAATCACCGTCGGAAGAGTCTGATCATCGTGATGCAGCCACACAGCATGTCTGGCCTCTGCGGATCATCCATACGAAGCTCCCGATCTAATCGACTCCTCACGAGTGCTAGCTCATTGTAGAGCCTTTTTGACGGTCGATGCTGATCGAACTCCTTCGATCGATGTCTATCGATTCTTCGGATGCTCTGGATCATCAACAGACATGCTTGAGAGGATGTTGAAGATCTTTCTAAGATTTTGTAGGCTCACGACACTCGTAGCTCACTTTTCTCACTTTTCAAACCCCAGGCTAAAACTCTAGGGAACTCATCGAAAACCTTGCACCCACTTTTCTTTCTTTTCTCTCTTTTTCTCTTGGAAGGATATGGACTTCCTTCTCACGCACAAGACTTCTCATGCCCAAGAATTTTTTTCCAAAAATCTTCTTCTTGCATGCCCCACTTTTCTCCTCCTTTTATAACAACGTCAAATATCTTATCCAAAAGAAAGGATAAAGATGAGTAATTGCACATTTGAATTCAAATCAAATTTTGAATTCAAATAGACACCAACTCATCCCTTATCCACTAAAGGTATGAGGCATGGCTTAAATTGTGCATGGAGTGATTTCATGAGAAACCTTTTCTCATGTAATAAATGGGGCATAAAAAAAGGGATAAGGTGCAAAAATTGGTTGCCCATTCAAATTCAAACTTTATTTTGAATTTGAATGGCCAACCAATCATCCTTATCCATTCATATGGCACATTAAAGTGGGGCATGGAGAGGGCTTGGCATGAGGAAATAATTCATGAGAAGTTCCTTCTCATGAATTCAAATGGGTGCAATGGAAGTGAGGTGGCGCATAGAGATTGGGTCAAGGTGGTTTAATTATTTAAACCAACCTAATTGAACCAAATAAGTTAGGTCCAATTAGACTAATTTAAACCCAACTTAATTAGGCTTAATTAGGCTCAATAAAATCTTAATCAAATCAGGAATTGACTAAGCCCAACCCCTGATCAAATCAAGGACCAAACCATCTTGACTATTAGATCAACTCTTAACCTAATCGGGTCAAACCCAATTGAATCCAATTCAATTGAACTTGATCCAAAAATAATTACTCAATCAAATTGAGTTAATTAGTGATCAAATCACTAATTAAACCTCTCATAAATACTGAGTCCAAATTCGATGGGCAATCAGGCATCAGAATTCATCGATATGTAACCCTGATCGAAAAGTCCCAACCAGTGGGACTCTTGACCCTGGTTCCCATAATGTGTGGAACTCGTGATCAGAGAATTCTGATTCTCGATCACTGAGTCCCAAACATGTAGGATTATACATCAGCCATCAGATCAGATAGAAACCTCTAATGTGTGTGACCCCGCAGGATCGAACCTAAGCCGATAGCACAGGAACCAATTCCTGTACTAATCGAAGTGACCATCTAGCAATGGTACCCGACGTCCGGATAGGTCGAAGAGTCGCAATCACAACACTCAAAACCTACACGAATATGGTTACTGTATAATTCATCCTTTTGACCCCTGTGTTTAGGATGACTTAGGGTTAAACTGTCAACCCTGATCAGATCATCCGAATCGTGCTCAACTCAAACAGTCCTGTGACTCCTCACAAGGACTACCCTGGCAAAGATTTTGCTAAATTGAAACACGACTGTACACAGCTCCTAAACTGAGGTGGTCAATCCCATCTTGACACACGCACAGACAAGTCAAGTACTTGACTACACCCAACAGCCCTCCGTCACTGAATTAAAAATTCAGGTAGTCCAGTGCCTAAGTGCAGTGAGTTGCTTGCAAGTCACCGTGGCGGTCTCAGGTCGGAGGGATATTTATACCCATATTCCATCGGAGTAAATCTTGACAGCAGAAATAGCTCCAGAGTCGGTCATGTTCAGTGCAGATGTACCCTTACATCTCACCTATATGCCATACCAGTGTCTCCACACTCATTGGTTAATAGGCCAACCAACCTATATGGCACACAACGACCTATGCTTGATAAACGTTGTCATCCTTGGTAACAACGTATCATTTGGTCGCGAACAGATTTAAGGACTAAACGACAAATCCTCCTTTGTCGAGTCTAAATAGTCCTAAAGACTTCACTACAACATAGGAGTTCATTAGAAGATGAAACATTTTATGATGAAAAATACCAAAATAATTTTTATTAATTCATAATTCATGTACAAATACAAAAATGAGCACAACCATCAACAGGCTGACGATTGACTTTGGGATACTATTTTCAACAATCTTCAACTTGGCCTAAAGCCATCGATCTTCTGAAGATCGACGTCACCTCGATCCATAATTTCTCGATGAGATGGTAGCGGCACAGAATATGCTTCGTCCACTGATGTGCCTTTGGTTCCTTCGCCTGAGCAATGGCTCCAGAGTAGTTACAGTAGAGCAGAACTGGACCAACAAGGGAGGGTGCTACTCCAAGCTCGATGATGAATTTTTTCAGCCACACCGCTTCTTTGGCAGCATCTGATGCAGCGACATACTCCACCTCGCAAACTGAATCAGCCATTGTGTGCTGCTTGGAACTTTTTCAGTAGATAGCCCCACCATTAAGGGTAAAAATAAATTCTGACACACTTTTGCTGTCATCATGATCAGACTAAAAATTAGAGTCTGTAAACCCAATAAGTCTCAAGTCCAATTCACCATAAACAAGCCACTGGTCCTTAGTATTTCTTAAATACTTCAAGATGGTTTTAACAATCTTCCAGTGATTCTCTCTTGGATCAGATTGGTATCTACTCACTACCCCTAGTGAGTATGCCACATCTGGTCATGTACATGTCATGGCGTACATGATAGATCCCACTGCCGAAGCATATGGAATCCTACCCATATGCTCTCTCTCTTGAGGTGTTGTCAGACAATCCCTCTTCGAGAGAGAAATTCTATGGCCTATCGGAAGATAGCCTTTCTTGAAATTCTCCATGCTGAACCTCTTCAGCATAGTATCAATGTACGTGGACTGTGATAAACCAAGCAACCTTTTAGATCTATCCCTATAGATCCTCATCCCTAGGATGTAGGAATCTTCTCTCAGATCCTTCATGGAGAACTGTGACGACAGCCAAATCTTTATTCTCTGTAATGCAGGGACATCATTCTCGATTAAGAGAATGTCATCCACATACAATACAAAAAATACTACTACTGGACCATTAGCCCACTTATAAATGCATGGCTCTTCTCCATTCTTAACGAAGCCATACGTCTTGATCGTCTTATCAAAACGTATGTTCCAACTCTGTGATGCCTGGTTAAGTCCATAAATGGACCTCTGTAGCCTGCACACCTTAGACTCATCTGTGGATGTGAATCCTTCAGGTTGTATTATATACACCTCTTCATCCAGCTCTCCATTTAGGAAAGCTATCTTCACATCCATCTGCCAGATTTCATAGTCCAGATGGGCAGCTATCGCAAGCATAATCCGAATGGATTTGAGCATTACCACAGGAGAAAGTATCTCATCATAGTCTATACCATAACGTTGACGATATCCCTTGGCAACCAGATGGGCTTTATAGGTTTCCACCTTTCCGTCTGTGCCTCTCTTCCTCTTGAAGACCCACTTACACCCTATGGGTTTTACTCCTTCGGGTGGGTCAACCAATGTCCACACATCGTTGACCTTCATGGATTCCATTTTGGATTTCATGGCCTCTAACCATTTCTCAGAGTCGGGTCTCTGCATTGCATCCATGTAGGTGATCGGATCCTCATCATTTTCATCAAGTTCGATAGGATCGCCGTCTCGGACCAAGAAACCATAGTATCTGTCCGGTTGATGTGGTACTCTACCAAATCGCCTTAAGGGTGCTTGAACAATGGGCTCTGGATCTGATCTAATCAAATTCGATTCAGGTTCAGCAACTTGTGTCGATTTTTTTACCTGCTGAACTTCATCAAGTTCGACCTTAGAGGCAATAGTCCCTTCACCAAGAAACTTCTTTTCTAAAAAGATTGCCTTAAGGCTGACAAACACCTTTTGCTCATCAGCCAGGTAGAAATAATACCCTTTGATTTCTTTTGGGTATCCTATAAAATTACACTTGTCAGACCTAAGTCCTAGCTTGTCCATAATTAAACGTTTAACATAAGCCGGACACCCAAAACCCTAAGGTACGAGAGTACTGGCTTACGTCCTATCCATATCTCATATGACATTTTGGTTACATACTTACTCGGAACTCTATTTAGAAGGTAACAAGCCAATTCGAGCGCATATCCCCAGAGGGAGATCGGCAGACCAGCAAACCCCATCATGGATCGAACCATGTCCAACAAGGTCCGATTTCTCCTTTCTGATACACCATTATGCTGTGGTGTTCCAGGAGGTGTCCACTGAGAGAGAATCCCATTCTCCCCAAGATATGTCAAAAAATCATTGAAAAAGTATTCACCTCCTCGATCAAATCGAAGAGTTTTAATACACTTTTTAGTTTGTTTTTCCACCTCATTTCGGAATAGATTGAACATTTCAAACGACTCTGACTTATGCTTCATTAAATAGACATACCCATACCTCAATAGGTCATCTGTGAAGGTTATGAAGTAGAAATATCCACCTCTTGCACTTGAGCTCATGGATCCACATACATCAGAATGTACCAGAGCCAAGAGTTCACTGGCTCGCTCACCTTTTCTAGTAAAAGGTGATTTGGTCATTTTACCAAGAAGACAGGACTCATAGGTTGAAAGTGATTCACAATCACCTACTTCAAGAATTCCTTCTTGAGCCAATATGTTTATCCTATTCTTATTGATATGACCTAGCCTACAGTGCCAAAGGTAGACTTCTGATACATTATCTATTCTAGGGCATTTACTGGAGGTTTGAACCACATTAACAGGTTGTGATAGAAAGTAAATTTCATTATTAAGTTGTCCAACAAACATTGTAACACCATTCAAAATGATATTGCAAATATTTTTTTTTATTAAAAATTAATAACCGTTCATGGCCATAAGGCCTATAGAAATAATATTTAATAAAAAGCTTGGACAATAGTGACATTCACTCAGAATTATATTTCGAGAATTGATTACAAGGGTCATGATTCCTAATGCTAGAATTGGAACTTTGCTTCCATCTCCACCGTTCAGGAATCTCTCACCTTTATCAAATCTCCTACTGACTTGTAGATCCTGCATCAAATTGCAAATATGATAAGGGCTTCTGGTATCCAATACCCAGACAGTAGTATCACAATGGAAAAGTTGCAAGGTGTTATCATATAAGTACCTTGCTTCTTCTTTGGCCTGTTCGGGTCCAATGAGGTAATGTATAGAGGACAATTCCTCTTCCAGTACCCTTGCTTCTTGCAAAAGAAGCACTTCGCCTGGCTCTGGTCGGGCTTGCACTTCTTGGTCTGACCCTGTGCAGATGTCCCAGCATGCAGCTGCACCTTCTTATTCTTCTTCTTCTTGTTCTTCTTCTTCTCTTTCTTAAAGGGTCGACGACCAGAAGAAGACCCTCCCACAACATTCACCGACTCCTTATGGAGCTGGTGATCCTTCTCAAAGTTCTGCAGCAATCCCAACAAGCCGTGGTAGTTCACTGCAGACTTTCTCATCCGAAAATGAGTAAGGAAGGGGAGGAAGGACTTGGGCAATGAATTAAGGATCGCATCCTTACCGAGCTGCTCATGCAGGGGAAAGCCCAGTTTAGTTAGGCGCTCAATCATTTCGATCATGTACAGTACATGATCAGTGACTGAGGCTCCATCCCTCATCCGAGCATTAAAAATGGCACAACTAGTTTTATGCCTTTCAACGTCATCAAGCGTGCCAAAGGAGTCGTTCAACATTTGAAGCATCTCCTGTGGCTAGGCATTCTCGAACCTGCGGCTGAACTCATCATTCATTGCCGCCAGCATAATGCACCGAACGATGGTGCGATCATTGAGCCACTTTTGATAAGTGTCTCGGACCGTCCCTCTAACATTCGGGGCTGACTCCTCAAGTGCCAGATCTGTTACTATATAAAGGATCCGCTCATGCTCAAGGATGATTTTTATTTTTCGATACCAGCTATCAAAATTAGGTCTCATGAGCTTGTCATTATCTAATAATGACCGAAGCGAAAGGGTAGTGGCCATAGCTGCATAAAGAAAAACCAGACCTATATTAGTACATAAATTATTAATACTAAAGACTTGGACTTTAGTCTAAAATTTTTCTCAGTATTTTTATGAACTGGTAGCCTCAACCTCCAATTCGAGGAATTCCTTTAATTTCTTAGTGGGTACTAGAATCCACACAGACTACACACGAGCCCAACTTTGGTTGGTCAACCCATGTGCATCTATGAGTAGGTTCATAACCAGTTATTTCTCTAAACAACTTCTAGTAATTGATTTTGCCCCAGAACCTAATCAGTAGGCTTTGGCCTCCACTGAAAAGATCTGGTTAGGTCCAACCATTAACATGATTTGATTTGGTGAATCGGACCAATAAATGATCAGGCTTGACTTTGGCTGGCCAATCTGCCCACCATCAGAAAGACTCAAACCAAATTATCATATTATGAATGATAATTCCATTAGTCAATAAGCACCAGGCCTTTGGGCCTCCAATGATTATTAAACTAATGGACTCATTATCACTCACTTAATGGGAGGCTATGACTTAGTTATCAATATAACTTAATCATTTTTAGGACCTAATAATTTTTGAGGATTTTATTAAAGAATAGATGAGAAGATAAATTACTAGCCAATTTCAATCCTCCCACTGACTTCACCAAGTCAGATTAAAAAGAATTTAATTAAGCCAGCATTAGGAGCACCTAAATCAGTCAAACTGATTTACTTAATGACATGGATGAGCCTTAATCACAAAGTGATCTAATCAAAACCTAATTCATCAGGTTGGCCAGGTAAGTGAGATCAGTGGTGGGGATAAGCCATTAACTCGTCAGAGATCGAATCACTGCGAGTAGCTCCCTTTTAAAAACCATTGGTCAAAATGCCAAACTTACCTTAGACACCAACCGATTCATTAGTTTTAATTTAATCAACTTAGTAAATAGGGTTCCACCACGTAGCCATGAATTAAGTCCATCTTGGTCTAGTTAAAGACATGGACCCATTCAACTACAACTATTGAAGTTGAGTCTAGAGTATCCTTGACCTAATCTAATTCAACTTTTGATTAGATTTGACCAATTACTCTAATTTAGCCCATTTCTTTAAGCTAACCTTAGGTCTAACCCAATTATGGACCTAATCCATCTAACCCATTGACCCACAAGTTTATGCAATTGTCTTAGGTCTTAATTCATAATTCTAGACCTACTAGACAATACTTAATTCTTTTAATTAAGTATTTGGGCTGGTGGATCAGGGTTTGGCATTTCAAAAATAATTTTTAAATTTGAAAGGTTTTATTTTCTGTTCACCAAATATGTTGACTCATTTCACAAATAGATCAGCATATTTCATAAATAGTAATCCTATTGCTAATTACATAACAGAAAATAACTCAATCAAAATAAATCATGAATATTCCTTTAGATCTAATCTAACACATTCATGATAAATTTCATAATTGAACCTTTACATCTAATTCCTTTCGCTGCTTAATCTGCATGGGGTATAATTGCAGTGGCACCCCTACCGCCATAGGAGACCCCATCGAATGGGAGGAGAGGGCCTTTAAACCCTGCTTTTCTCCTATGATCGGACGGCCATGGCAACCAACCCAATTCGATTACTTGCTACTTGGATCAAGTATATCTAAATATACCAATTTCAAAATTTAAATTTCAAATTTTAAATTTTAAATTTTGAATTTTGAATTTCAAAATTTAAATAAATTTCAAATTTCAAATTTTTGAATTTTAAATTTTGAATTTCAAATTTCAAATTTTAAATTTTGAATTTCAAATTTCAAATTTCAACCAAATTTCAAATTTTAAATTTCAAATTTTTGAATTTTGAATTTCAAATTTCAAATTTTAAAATTTAAATTTCAAATTTTGAATTTCGAATTTTTAAATTTTGAATTTCGAACAACTTTCAAAATTCAAATTTTAAATTTTGAATTTCAAATTTTAAATTTAAACTTTTAGATTACAACATAATCTACGCATGCAAATATATATATCATATCTAAGAACCCGCTCTGATACCATTTGTGGGAAATTCAGTGTAGGGGTAAAAGGGTAATTTTAAAACTTTTTCAAAATCATAATTTTATAGTGAAAAAATATTAATTAATCTAATTAATTAACATAAATTTATCCTACACTAGGATTTAAATATGATATATAGCATGCATGTATTTAAATTTAAAATTTAAATTTGAATAATAAATACTTTATTGTAATGTATTCAAAACACAATACCTTTGTGCGGATAGTAGATCGTCGCAATCTGATCATCGTCGGAAGAGTTTGATCGTCGTGACATAGCCACACAGCGTGTCTGGCCTCTGCGGATCATCCACATGAAGCTTTCGATCTGATCGACTCCTCACGAGTGCTAGCTTGTTGTAGAGCCCTTTTGACGGTCGATGCTGATCGAACTCCTTCGATCGATGTCTGTCGATTCTTTGGATACTTCAGATCATCAACAGACGTGCTTGAGAGGATGTTGAAGATCTTCCTGAGATTTTGTGGGCTCACGATACTCGTAGCTCACTTTTCTCACTTCCCGAACCCCAGGCTAAAACTCTAGGGAACTCACCGGAAACCTTGCACCCACTTTTCTTTCTTTTCTCTCTTTTTCTCTTAGAAGGATATGGACTTCCTTCTCACACACAAGACTTCTCATGCCCTAGAATTTTTTTCCAAAAATCTTCTTCCTGCATGCCCCACTTTTCTCCTCCTTTTATAACAACGTCAAACGTCTTATCCAAAAGAAAGGATAAAGATGAGTACTTGCACATTTGAATTCAAATCAAATTTTGAATTCAAATGGACACCAACTCATCCCTTATCCACTAAAGGCATGAGGCATGGCTTAAATTATGTATGGAGTGATTTCATGAGAAACCTTTTCTCATGTAATAAATGAGGCATAAAAAAAGGGATAAGGTACAAAAATTGATTGCCCATTCAAATTCAAACTTTATTTTGAATTTGAATGGCCAACCAATCATCCTTATCCATTCATATGGCACATTAAAGTGGGGTGTGGAGAGGGCTTTACGTGAGGAAATAATTCATGAGAAGTTCCTTCTCATGAATTCAAATGGGTGCAATGGAAGTGAGGTGGTGCATGGAGATTGGGTCAAGGTGGTTTAATTATTTAAACCAACCTAATTGAACCAAATAAGTTAGGTCTAATTAGACTAATTTAAATCCAACTTAATTAGGATTAATTAGGCTCAATAAAATCTTAATCAAATTAGAAATTGACTAAGCCCAACCCCTGATCAAATCAGGGACCAAACCATCTTGACGATTAGGTCAACTCTTAACCTAATCGGGTCAAACCCAACTGAATCCAATTCAATTGGACTTGATCCAAAAATAATTACTCAATCAAATTGAGTTAATTAGCGATCAAATCACTAATTAAATCTCTCATAAATACTGAGTCCAAATCTGATGGGCAATCGGGCATCAAAATTCATCGATATGTAACCCTGATTGAAAAGTCCCAGCCAGTGGGACTCTTGACCCCGGTACCCATAATGTGTGGAACTCGTGATCAGAGAATCCTGATTCTCGATCACTGAGTTCCAAACATGTAGGATTTTACATCAGCCATCAGATCAGATAGGAACCTCTAATGTGTGTGACCCCGCAAGTTCGAACCTAAGCTGGTAGCACAGGAACCAATTTCTATACTAATCGAAGTGACCATCTAGCAATGGTACCCGACGTCTGGATAGGTCGAAGAGTCGCAATCGCAACACTCAAAACCTACATGAATATGGTTACTATATAATTCATCCTTTTGATCCCTGTGTTTAGGACGACTCAGGGTTAAACAGTCAACCCTGATCAGATCATCCGAATTGTGCTCAACTTAAACAGTCCTGTGACTCCTCACAAGGACTATCCTGGCCAAGGTTTTGCTACATTGAAACACGACTGTACACAGCTTCTAAATTAGAGTGGTCAATCCCATCTTGACACACACACTGACAAGTCAAGTACTTGACTACACCCAGCAGCCCTCCGTCACTGAATTAAAAATTCAGGTAGTCCAGTGCCTAAGTGCAGTGAGTTGCTTGCAAGTCACCGTGGCGGTCTCAGGTCGGAGGGACATTTATACCCATATTCCATCGGAGCAAATCTTGACAGCAAAAATAGCTCTAGAGTCGGTCACGTTCAGTGCAGATGTACCCTTACATCTCACCTGTATGCCATACCAGTGCCTCCACACTCATTGGTTAAGAGGACAACCAACCTATATGGCACACAACGACCTATGCTTGATAAACGTTGTCGTCCTTGGTAACAACGTATCATTTGGTCGCAAACAGATTTAAGGACTAAACGACAAATCCTCCTTTGTCGAGTCTAAATAGTCCTAAAGACTTCACCACAACATAAGAGTTCATTAGAAGATGAAATATTTTATGATAAAAAATGTCAAAATAATTTTTATTAATTCATAATTCATGTACAAATACAAAAATGAGCACAACCGTCAACAGGCTAACGATTGGCTTTGGGACACTATTCCCAACACTTAGTATTTGGAGGAAGCCCTTGCCTTAATCTGGTTACTTGACATCGCAAGTCAGAGCACTCCTCAATATGCCTCTGGTTTAAGTCTCTTAACCTGTCATAATTCCATCTCAATTATTGCAACTCTGCACTTGCCATATTATACCTTGCTCTCACCCTTTGGTAGGAATGTTTGAAATCTTCTTTATCCTCAAAATTAACATCTCACAACTCAAAATGGAACCTATGCTTTAAACTATTGAGAGCATAAGTCGTTGCTTGTTCCTCTAATTTCAGCTGCTCAATACTGGAAGGACCAAAAGTTTTACTATTTCCTGAGGTGGATCTCCCCTATTCACCATTATCTCAACAAAGGATTTGGTGAATTGCCCTTCATGCATCTCTTGCCCATACACCAGATCTGGTAATCCTAGCTTCCTTACCACCTCAGCCAATATTATCTTTAGGGATATATCAACAATCTCCATTATCTACAGTTAATATCATATAATTAGTCACTTGTATGAGATAATTTCCTATTGGAATGAAATCTATTACACGATGCCCATGCAATCAAATATTCCATTTTAAACATATATTCTATAATAAAATAAATTCAAATTCTAAAACTTTCAGCATATCAAAATCCTTATAATTACATTTTTGTCCTCCAATACTACTTGCATCCCAATCTCTAATATTTATAATTCAAATTCTAATAGCACTTAAATCATAATCCCCAATGATCACAAACCTATGATCTGATACCACCTATGTAACATCCCACCCCTAAAATCGGACGAGTGTGCTACATCCCATCCTTAAATAAGAAGGGCGAAGAAAATTACTAAACTGAGGACTTGCTCACAACTTACTTCAATAATTTTATCAATCTATTAACATCCACATACCGAAATAACTTATCATTACCAATATCAAACTAGGATTTCATTCATCATACTAAGTTCTATACAACTGCTCACCATAATATATATTATCATTTATTGGCTTTCACCACTTAAACCCATATATTACATCATAATATACATTTCTCCCACAACTAACATGAACTCAAGTATCATAAAACATTCTCTTCTTTGTAACTAACAAGACCCATATCTTCTAGCACTAACATAGATAAAGATGTTGCTGCTTAACTCTATACTTGGCTAAGAAGCTCTCGAAGCTGCAAAAAGAAGTGAGGGGAGGGGGTGAGACCTAAGTTCTAGTGAGTGAATAAACTATCTAATAATGAAAAAATAGGAATGCTGAAGTTACTTATTTAATATATTATATAAAATCAAGTATAACACACCGAACTGGATATAGCACATAAAACTGAAACTATTGATATACTGCCAAATTTTGATAAGCTGAATGTAAGCAAACTGGATAATGAATAATGCCACAACTGAAATTTCAAAACTTCTAATATACTTCCAAACATCATGTGCCAAACAAGAATAACCAAATGATGAGTCATACTGTTGCTGTGCTACCGTTGATATTTCTACAACACACCCCTACCATGAATAATCGATATGGTACTTCTGATAAACCCCCATGGGCATTCTATTTCGCAAAGAGGTGCCAGCCAAGCTACCATTGACTATCCTATAGTGCACCGCTATCATGGTAGTCGATACGGTACATCTGATGCTGTTGAGCCCCCACAAGCATTCTGTTTCACAAGAAGGTGCCGGTTAATTTATGCTGGATGAAATGCTAATACTAATGATAATGCTAAGGCACACCTGATGGGTTGATCACTCCCATGAATCATCTTTACAATGAAAGCTGAATAAAGTTCCAAATATCAAAAAAAAGTTGAATTTCAAATACTCAAAACTCATTATCCACTCAAAGTGTGAAATCTGCCAGATCTGGTTACACATAAGCATATACCACGAAACAACTTTGTTACATATAACCATTTCCTATTCTATGCTTGTCTAATATACATAAACTGAAAACTATAAGAAATTTAACTACTTTTCAATTGTAATACCTTTCATAACAACATATAGTAAGAAAAATATCATAATTAGATGAAGAACCCACTCACCTTCAAGATGACTACAATATCCTTTGGATGCCTAAGTCACTCAAGGAATCTCTTGAATCCTTATTCTTCTCCTAAAGAGTAGATACACACTGGTTAATACCATATTAACATGATACATGAATAAGAAATGGCTCACTTGCTTTTTAGACTTGTTCGTTTAACTCTTCTAATTCTTATTTCTATTTCATTTTACTTTACCCTGGTTAGGGTTAGCTAAACCTTCACTTATGTTTAGCAACTTCCAGCAATTAAATCATATCTTATTCTCACAAGTGGCTTTAGGTTCAGTCAACACAATGTCAATTAATTGCTAGACAATTCACACTGATTCCAATAAAATCAGGAGCAACACTGATTTCCTCAATTTAAATTCACCATTTACATTTCAGTTTATAAGAACATCAAACTCCATAATTCTCATTCAAAGCTTAACTTAATTTCTACCCAGAATTTGGAATTCTTATCTCAAATTAAAGTTAGTTAAATCTTAACTTAATTCAACAAACTCCTAGCATCTCTTTTGTAATTTTATTCCCGCTAATGATTCCAAGTTTAATCAACATAGTTTCAACAAATTAGCAAAACAATTCAGACAATTCCCCCCCCCCCCCCGCCTCCTCCAATTTCTAATGTATTTTCTCTTCATGATCAATTCTAAATTTGGCCAAATCATGATTCCAAACTATTTACTAAATTACTTCAGAAATTTTAGAAAAATGAATAGAACAGCAGAACTCCTCTTTCAATTCCAATTCCAGGTCAATAAATCAGTTCACCTAAACTTCAAATTTGATGCAATTCAATCAAGATGTGTTTTAAATCAAGTTTAGAGATTAGAAACCTTACCTCAAATGATCAAAAACCTTACTATAAATACAACCAGCTTTTTCCCTTCTTCCACCGCCAGCAGCCTTCTTTTCCTCAAAATAATTCACCTTTTTCTTTCAGCTGAATCTTTTGATTTTAAACTAAGAATCTCCCCTCTTCAGCTCTCTCTCTAGTCCTCTTCCTCTCTCTTCTTTCTGCTTTGGCTAAGAAACCCAACCGACAACTCAAGGGAACTGACAGCTACTGTACGAAAAATGAATAAAAGATCAACTATCATGCTGGGTGTCACTTCCATGAAAAACCACTAAATTTTGAGCGTGCTGAGGTGCTGCCCTCAAAATTTTCTAACCCTTTATTTATGTAATCAAGTTGCTCTGTCATCCCCTTTAAAAATACTTTTAAAATCCTAACTCAAAACACCTCTACTAAACCCCAGCTCCAGCTTTCCTACAGACTTAGCCAACTCAACCTAAGACTTAGCCGACTCAGTCCAAATTTAGTCAACTTAGTATAAAACTTAGTCGATCTAGTTGAGTACTAACATAGTATTTTCTGATATGCTTTCCATTCTTTGCGACTTAGCTGATCTATCTTAGAACTTAGTCGACTCAGTCCCCTAGGACTCAAAAATTTGCTTTAAATCATCAATTTATACGACAAAATCATCTCCCATATCAACTTTATCTAAAGAATCCTTCAAGATGTCATTTGTTCTATGCTTAATTACCATCAAAATTAAACTTTAATACCATGATTATTGATCCCATTCCTCTATCATTTTTCTTATTAACTAAAAAAACTTATGCTTAAACTTTATTAATACTAATCAATTAAAATTTCAATGCTCAGGAAATGCTATGGCATGCCCAAATGAATACTTCATATGATTTCAACTTTCAAATTTTTCCATATTTTCAGTTCAGGATGTTACAAGTCATATGATAAAAAGTCATATATATTCATAAGAAGTCATATATATTCACAGAAAGTCATATATATTCACAAGAAGTCATATATATTCATAAAAAGTCATCTATATTCATAAAAAATCATGTATATTCATAAAAAGTTATATATTCATAAAAAATTATATGATAGAAAGTCGTATATATTCTCAGAAAGTCATAAGATAGGAAGTTATATATATTCACAAAAAATCATATATATTCATAAGAAGTCATACAAGTTATCAAGAAGTCACAAAGGATATTTTTATCACTGAGAAATTAAAGAAAAAAAAAATTGGGTAGTATTAAATGTCCATCCCATCTGAATGCACCATGTGCCTTAATATTATTGGACGATGCGCTAGTATAGCACCGCATGTGGTGCATAAAGAATTAATTGCTAGCTAGCTTAATACTAATCACATACTATTCTATACTCTTTATTTTTGTGTGATAGTTTTACGGTTGAAGCATAGCGTTAATAGTTTTGTAGTTTCAGCTGCTGTGGGTGTTCATAAGAAGTCATATATATTCATAAGTTGTTATATATATTCATAGAAATTCATATATATATTGAAAAATATGTCCCAAAGTCAATCGTTAGACGATTATGCTCATTTTGTAAACTGTATATGAATATTTATTAATAAAAGTTATTTGATATTTTTATTACAAATTGACCATCTTTAAACTCCTGTGTTGTAATGAAGTCTTTAAGACTATATATTAATTGATAAAAGAGGATTTATCGTTAAGTCCTTAAAATTATTCGTGACCAAATGATACGCTATTACTAGGATAATAGCGATATCAAATGTAGGTCGTTGTGTACCATATGAGTTGGTTGTCCTCTTAACCAAAGAGTGTGGAGATATTATTATGGCATGCAAATAAAATATAGGGGTATATTCACATCGAACGTGATCATGTACCGAGCACTCTGCTGTCAAGAGTAGCTTGTGAAGGGTATGGGTATAAGTATCTCTCCGACCTGAGACCACCATGATGACTTGTAAGCAACTAACTGTACTTTAGTATCGGATTATCTGAGTTTCTAACTTAGTGATAGAAGGATACTAGGTGCAGTCAAGTACTTATCAAGTCGGTGTATAAGTCAAGGTGGAATTGACCTCTCTGAATTGGTAGGAGATATGCATCAGTATATTTCAATTTAGCAAAACCTTAGTCAGGATAATTCATGAGATAGATTTAAAAAGTTAAAATATAATGTGATCAACTTAATTAGGATTGATAGTTAAATCCTAAGTCATCTTGAGCATTTGGGTCAAAGAGATGAATTATACGGTAACCATACGTCAGTAGGTTCTAGAAGTTTACTTTGCAACACTTCGACCCATCCGATCGTCGGGTCATCATTGCTAGATGGTTACATCAATTTGTATAAAAAGTTATCCTATGCTACCGGCTTAGGTTTGAACCTATGAGATCGCACGCATTAAAAGATTTGATCAGATCTAATGGCTGAAGAGTTCAATTGAATTGTGACTCTAGTGAAGAGTCCTACTTGGACTAAGACTCTATGGGAGTGTCCCACTGGGACTGAGACTCTACCATTTATAAAAAAATAATTAGTAATTAGATTATTAATTGACTCAATTTTATTGAGTAAATAATTTTGGAACAACTTTAATTGAATTAGATTCAGTTCGACTAAAATTGGGATTGATATGATCAAATCGATTATAAAGAAAATTTGAACCTAATTCGATCAGGATTTAGACTCAACTAATTCTTAACTGGGTTAAGAATTTGATGAGATATTTAGATTTCTAATTAAATTAGTTTTATTTCTATCAGTGGTTTCAATTTAAATTTGATTTAGATTAGAATTGAATTAGAAATGAAGAGTCCAAGTCAGACTAGGACTCTATCCTTATCTTTTGCGCCACATCTGGATCCATGCCAATTTCTCCATGCCTAATTAAATTTGGATTATGATTTTTGGCATCATGAGAAAGGATCCAATAAGGGTGGTCGGCTATAGCTGATGAGGCATAATATTATCTCTTGCGTAATTCAAATGCGATCCGAATTAGAGATAAGATGCAGACTAGAAAAGAGATTTTTTGTATATGGTATATTATTAAAGCTATATTATTTTTTTTTATTTTTCTTAAGAAATATTTTAGCATGTAAAATTTAGATTTCTTCTCCACATCTCAATATTTTTTTTGGAATTTTTGGGGATGCCAAAAAGGGGTCTTAGCATTGATTCTTGGCAACCTTTCTTGGAAAGTACTAATTCCTAGTCTATAAAAAGGAGACCCCTCTCTTAGATGTCCCATGATCAATTTTCTTATAGATTTTTTATTTTTAGAGCCTCTTCTCCTCCTCCTCTCTTCCTCCTCTAGATCTCTTATTACTTTGGAGTTTTCAAGGTGCTTGTAGAAGAAGAAAGAGCTTAGCTGTCGAAGTTGTTCACAGACTAGCATCTCCGAGCCCCTGATTTGTGCTAGTCTTCGTGTGGATTTTTTTATAGAGGCCAGATGACTTCGTGTGGCTATGAGTGATCTAAGGAACATTCTCTCCAACTGTTGGACTAGAGGAGATTAAGATCAAAATTTATTTAGTAATGATCTCTAACTTATTTTGATTCCTATGGTAGATCTAATAGTTAGATCTAGAATTTCAGCATCGATGAGATCGATGTAATTTTTATTTTCAGATCTAAAGTATATATTTTTTATATCAAAGATCCTAATGTGATAGTCTAAGATTAGATCTTATACATGTGATTAGGATTAAATTATTTAATCTATTATTTTCATTGCATAAAATTTTTTAATTGCATGTACTGCACTATCGCAAATATTAAATGTCCATCCCATCTGAATGTGCCATGTGCCTCAATATTATTGGATAGTGTGCTAGTATAGCACCTCTTGCAGTGCACAAAGAATTAATCGCTAGCTAGCTTAATACTAATCACATAGTATTCTATACTCTTTATTTTAGTGTGATAGTTTTACGGTTGAAACATAGCATTAATAGCTTTGTAGTTTCAGCTGCTATGGGTGTTTACAGGAAGTCATATATATTCACAAGTAGTCATATATATTCATAAAAAGTCATATATATTCATAAAAAATTATATATATTCATAAAAAATCATATGACAGTATGTCGTATATATTTACAGCAAGTCATATGACAGGAAGTCATATATATTTACAGATATACAATATATATTCATAGAAAGTCATATGACAGGAGATCATATATATTCATAGAAAGTCATACATATTCACAGGAAGTCATATGATAAGAAGTCATATATATTCATAGAAAGCCATATGACTGGGAGTTATATATATTCACAAAAGTCTTATATATTCCCAGAAAGTCATACTAGGTATTAGAAAGTCATAAAGGATATTTTCATCACTGAAAAATTAAAAAAAAAAATATTTGGCAATATTAAATATCAGTTCCACCTGACTTCACTATGTACCTTAATATTATTGGATGGTGTGCTAGTATTGTTAGATGTGTGCCCTAGATGCCAGATTGGCTAACACATTCTTATACAAATCTAAGGATAAATTTATAATTTTGATTATAGATAAATAAAAAGATTATTCTACTATCACATTGTGTATATTATGTCTGTGATACATCCTTTGAGTTAGTAGGAATGTTAATTCATATTTTCAAGAGTTAAAAATTTAAGGCATGAATTTACATAACTAACTCATAAACAGCTCCTGACCATAGGATCATCACGAGGATGGTGATCGATCTGAAAGGTTGGTGTACTATCGCTTTCTTAAGGTAGATGTGTCTTGAGTCTACGGTGTAGAGACATCAGAGTGAAAGTACAGGTATTTGTTGAGAACGAGAGTACTGAGCGTGACCACCTCGAGCAGTCATAAGGAAGTCTACCTTCTCGTCGATGACTAGCTCGATGCTGCAGCTATGTGTCTAGTTCTTTAACCTGAGGTATATCGACAGTTCACCTTGAGTGGGTTATAGTTTGACTATATCATAACTCGATCTCCTAGCCATTCAAAATCCTGAGGTGTATATTGGCTGTAGCATATTCATTGTAGGAACCAGATCGCACCAAGAAGGGATCTATCAACCTCGGTAGATGAAAGGAGTAGTCCTATGATGATCGAAAGATCGAGTCGTTAAGCCCATGGCCATGGTAGAGTGAAATAATGGAAAAGAATTTTTCATTGGGATTTCACATCGGACTTGGATCGATCGATTGATTCATATGATTGATGTTGGGTTTGATGAGTTCACCTTAACCCTAATTCAGTTGGGACTCATGATAGAAGAACTCAATCACACAGGTAGCTGCACCAAGAGGTTCGTCTTCATTTCTGATGGGTTGCCATCATATACTGCTAGGTATCACTGATGGATTTTGGAAGCAATTAGAATGATCTTGATGATCGATCATTTTAATTGTCTGAATCAGAAGAGCTCAGGTCCATCGAAAGGAGTTTCGATGGTGTCGATGATGAGATCACGACATGTCTCATTACCATAGGAAAATGAATCTAACTAGGTCACACAAACAAGAGTTAGGGTCTGGATGTCATCAATTGAGCTAGCCTAGTTTGATTGTTTTGGATTAGATCCAATTAGGTTCAAGAAAATCATGCTAGCACACGATTGAGCCTAACTTTCTCCTCATGTAATCTTTTCTATCTTGACTGAGCCAAATATGATTTGACTCACCCAGAGAACCTTGAGAAGGTTTTACACAGTCTGACTAGAGTCAGTCCAGCTCAAAAAAGATTTATCTTAATTCATGAGATGAATTTAAGACAACACCTACTAATTCCTGTCACCTGTCATTTCCATTTTAGGATATTGGTCAAATGTTGACCCATGGACCTTGGATTGAATGCCACTTGGCAAGAGGTCATTGGAGATTTTTGTAGAGTGTCCACCTGCTAAATTGGGCCTTAAATTGGGCACCATATTCAGATTGGGCACACGCCCCAAGTGGATAAGGATAGAGTCCCATGAGATGAGGACTCTGATCTCTTGATCAATTTGGACTGTGGAGCGCAAATCTCACTGTACTTATCCAGTGTTGGCACCAATAGTAGGAGAGATTGTGGAGATTCTTATCCGATATGATCAGATGACATCACTCCACCAATTAAAATTTTTTCAAAATTAATTGAAATTTTTTGATTGGTCGAATGATGTGGCACTACATGGCGCAGCAGGGTCTATTTAAACCCTGTTTGTGCCTAGGGTTTAGAGACTCTATGCAATAACCAGCAAAAGCCTAAATCCTCTCCACTTCTCCATACCCCCTCTACTCCTCTCCCTCCCCTCTTCACGTCCAAGAGGTTGGGCATCCATCTGGTGCTTGTCCAAGGCATGGTGGCTTCCTGATTAGAAGGCTACAGAGATTTGTCGAGAAGCTGCTGCTCCAGCTTCAGAAGATCGTTTGAAGATCTTCTAGATCAGATCTAGATCTAATTTTTGGAGCAAAGATTCATGAGGAAAAGATAATCCAAATCCTACTCAAGTGGATATCGGTAGAGGCCAGGTGACTGCATGGCTATTTTAAAACCTCAGGCATTACTGCGATCATCTACAGGGTAATCTAGTTACTCCAGAGGTATTTCTCTATTCTTCATATTTTTAGATTTAATTTTAAATTTAATATTAGATAATAAAAATTAGATCTAATATATTTTAGATCTAAAATATTATAGGATAATTTTTTTTTTGAAATATTTCATCCCAGATCTCATTAGATCTAGAAGATCCTACAAGGAAAAAGCTGATTTTTCCTTTAACTGGTATCAGAGCCAGGTTGATGGCTCTATTTCAGATCTAATTTAAAACTGATTTTTATTTATCTGATATTAATATATTTTAGATGTCACATCAAATATGATAGGATCTGAATTCAAAAAAATTTAAAATTAAATCTAAGTAGATCTAACATGTATGAGATGCATGACTAGACTAGGAGTAGTTTGATCTATGAATAGTCTTATAGTTTTATATTTTAATATGATTAAAATATAAATTAGATATAATTTATTCTCTATTTTTTTGATATTATAAATATTATATTCAGATTAAAAAATAGAAAATAAAATTTTAATTAATACATAAGATTGATTTGTTGCATGCCTAGACTAGTTGTAGAATTGTTCTAGTAACTGTCTAGAATAGATTTATATTGAATAGTTCAATTTAAATCTAATTTTTTAGATATTATATGTAATGTATCAGATCTGAAAGCATGCTAATTAGATCAGATTTTAATACATGAGATGTATGCAAAGCATGTATAAGTTAGATCTGAAATTATATATATGATATGTAACTTAGATCTAACTAGTTTTGTAGTTAAATTAATATTTCTGATCAAGGTGTTTCGCATGACCGTCCGGTCATAAGAATAAAGTAGGGTTTGAGACCCTCTCCTCCCATTCAATAGGGTGTTCTTATGGCGTGTAGGGGTGCTGTGCGTTCATCCTTAATCAAAAATCAAAATTTACTTTTCTGCAAAACTCTAGATCCTGAAATCCTAAGATTTATTTTACATATTTTGTTTATAAACCCAAGACTTAATTAATGAATTAAGCTTATGAAATCTAATTAGGTCTAAAATTAAGAATTTCAGATCTAAGTCATTTTCATAAAATTGGGTTCAGGCTTGGGTAGCTCAATTAGGTCTAGCGGTTGATCAAACCGAATAAAAAATTAGTTAGGTGGGATCATGAAAGCTAATAATTGACCAGCCTAATAGGATTAAGTTTAGGTCAAGATCGAATTACATTTAGATGTGACTCGATCAAGTTAAGATCTAATTTGGCTCAGTGGTTAGAGCCTGGATTGTAGACTAACTCAATTGATTCTGGTTCGATAATTTGGTGTCTAAGGTAAGTTGGGCAGATGCGACCGACTGGTTTTTAATTAGGAGCTACTCGACTCAAATACATTCTTGTCAAGTTAATGGCATATCCTTTCCATCGGTCTCACTTACCTGGCCATATATGTCGATCCAGTTCTGATTTGAGGTGGCTAACAATTCGAGCTAACCCATGTCACTAGGTTAGTCATAATTGTTATGATTATGTCAAGTCAAGTTTAATGAGACCTAAATCAAATCTTCCTAAGAAAATATTAAGTCTAAGGTCTTCCACCATTATGGATGTGCGGGCCCTTCCTGGGGTTGATTGTTCTCGACTGGTTACAGTGGCTCAGTTGCATCAAAAAGATGCAACCATGTCCATTAGGCATTGGATGCTATGGATTAGAGGATGGGTTGTGCTCAATATTTTGGATATGGTGAGGGACCTAATCAGGAATCTAATTCATGTAAATGGTGGGTCTGACTTAACTAAGGATTGAAGCAATATTTTGGGCACGATGAGCTTCATGAATTAGAGACCAAGTTTTGGATGCACCATGATTAGAGAATCATTGGACAAGAGTTGTCCACTCATCGGTTGACCCATCATCAATAACTATTAGGTGAGGTGGTGGCCAGTCAGTGAGATCGCACCACCCACTAGAAATTACTAATCATGAAGATTTTTACATCTCTACCTAGGGAGCGTAGGGATCTGAGAAAATAGTGGGAGCTTAATTTGTTTAAAAATGGAACCCCTAAACAAATTAGTTAAGTCTGATTACAAAATCTAACTAGAAACTTTTGACTCCCTACAGGAAATATGTCTGCCTCCAACCCCCTGACCAAAATACTAGACACCCACAGATTAACTGGACCTAATTTCAAGGACTGGTTGAGGAACTACAAAATTATTCTGAGTTCTAAGAAACTGACTCATGTCTTGGACCAGGACCCACCTACCATACCAGCACGTCCGACTGCTGAACAGAGAGTATTTTCGAAAAAATGGATGGATGACGATAACAAAACCAAGTACTACATGTTGAGTGCCATGTCTGATGACTTGCAACGCCAGCATGAGAATATTATGACTATCCGCCAAATGTTGGCTCACCTACAAGAGTTGTTTGGTGAACAAAGTCGCGCAGCCAAGTATCAAGTCTGCCAAAGACTTTTTAAGGCTAAAATGCATGATGGACAGTCGATCCAAGATCATTATTTGTCAATGATCAAGGACCTTGAGAAGTTTGGGAAGCTCGGTGTCATCTTAGACAGAGATTTTCAGATTGATGTGATCCTTCAGTCATTGAATGATGCATATGGTCAGTTCATCATGAACTTCCATATGCAAAGATGCAGTGTACCTTGGCTGAGTTAATGAACTTGGTTATGGCTGAGCTTTCTTTGAAGGGTTCAAAAGGCTCAGTCCTTACTGTGGAGCAGACTTCTTCCAAAAGAAAATCTTTTGAAAAGAAGAAGAAGTCTACAAAGAAGCAGAAGGTGGATGGGAAGAAGAAGAAGATAGAACTAAAGAAGAAGACTGCTGAAAAGAGAAAATATTTCCACTGCAATTCAGACGGCCATTGGAAGCGAAACTGTCCTCAATACCTGGCCACCCTGAAGAACAAGAAGGATGGTCCTTCTGGAGGTATGCTTGTTATAGAATCTAATCTTACAGTTTCCTTTGCATCCAATTGGATACTTGACTCTAGTTCTAGTGCTTATTTGTGCACTTCTATGCAGTCTTAAGGAGAGCAGGAAGCTGAGGGATGGGGATATGATCCTGCGAAAATGGAGCAAGAGTTGCTGCTGTGGCTGTGGGAACCTACTCTCTGCAATTATCGTTAGGATTAGATTTAGTTCTTAGAGATTGTTATTATGTGCCTGCAGCAAGCAAGAATTTGATTTCTGTTTCATGTTTAGCACAAGAAGGCTATGTGATTAGCTTTCATAAGAACCATTGTAACATATTTTATGAAAATAATAAAGTTATAAATGATTTTCTTATTAATGGTCTCTATCAGCTACATATTGATGTATCTGTATTTCATATTGAGCAAAATGTGAATGCCATGGGAATTAAAAGGCCTAGAGATAGTCTAAATGATAGGTATCTATGGCACCTAAGGCTAGGTCATATAGCGGAAGACAGGGTTAACAATTGGAGAAATTCGGGCTATTGAGTCTGTTGACTTCTGAGTCATATCCAGTTTGTGAATCATGCCTTCAAGGCAAAATGACCAAGCTCCCTTTTATTGGACATGGAGAAAAGGCCACAGACCTACTTGCCCTAGTACATACAGATGTGTGCGGCCCATTTGATGTGCTGGCTAGAGGCAACTATGTCTACTTCATTACCTTTATCGATGATATGTCTAGGTACGGATATGTGTTTCTAATGAAACACAAGTCTAAAGCCTTTGAAAAGTTCAAAGAATTCAGACATGAGATAAAAAAACAAACAGAAAAGCCCATTAAGGTTCTTCGATCAGATCGAGGAGGCGAATATCTTAGTCGGGAGTTCCTAGACTATCTTAAGGACAATGGCACAGCCTTTCAATGGACTCCACCTGGAATGCCACAACTCAACAGGATTTCAGAACGGAGGAATCGGATCCTATTAGATATGGTCCATTCCATGATGAGCTTCACGAACCTCTCTGAGTTTCTTTGGAGACACTGTCTCATGACAACAATATATGTATTGAATAGGGTTCCTTCTAAAACCGTTCCTACCACACCGTATGAGATATAGCATGGTAAGAAGCCAAGTCTGAGTCATCTCAGAATTTGGGGTTGTCCGGCTCATGTCAAGAGATAGCAGGCGGATAAGTTAGAGTTCAGGTCTTTTAGAGCTCGATTCATAGGATATCCTAAAGAGTCATTAGGATACTATTACTATATTTCGGAAGATTACAATGTGATTGTGAATCAACATGCTATTTTTCTTGAAAAATAGTTTATTCAAGATGGTGGTATCAGAAAAATAATTAAGCTCAAGGAGAATGTCTCTCAAGAGCAACGAGCTAAGAAACCTGAGGAACCAAATCAATTAGAACCAGTCCTAACACAACCTCTTCCACCTCATAGATCGACTAGGGTTTTCCATCCTTCTAAAAGGTACTTAGGTACTATGTCACGCCCCCGACCCGAGATTGTGAATCGAGGGTCGCGGCAACCGCCGCATACTCATGAAGAACTCTCTCCATAAGTATGCATGGCATCTCATCACGATATCAATGCATCACAGAGGAATAAATTCAAATAATTATTATTCAACTGTAATTCAAGTAATTAAATTTAATGTCTTACATCCAATAAAATTTTTCACTAACAATAAATAAAAATAATAGATCTAAGTTCAATGAAGTTGACAATGCTAATCTCGCTTCTAAAAGCTCTGTCCCAATATTTCGTCCCACGCTCGATGTTAATTATCTGAATCTGAAAAATAGAAAGAAAGGTAATGAGCTAGACAGCCCAGTAAGTAACAAATATCTCAACTAGATAATTCAGATATTATATAATTTTCAAGAATAATGCTGCAAATAAACATAAGAGTATATTTCATGTTGATTTAATACAAATCAAATATTTTCAAATATTCACATATAATATAATTATAAATCTGATTCGATTCAAAACACTCGTAACTCAACAGCCTTGACTATGACCAACGTTTAACCCCCATTGGTGGGGTCCACAGAATACCAGCGCACAACCCCCACTGGCAGGGTCCATAAATACCAGTGCACAACCCCCACTGGCAGGGTCCACAAACACCAGTGCACAACCCCCATTGGCAGGGTCCACTGAGTACCAACGTATAATCCCCATTGACGGGGCCCACTGAAACATAGTTAGGCTGAGAGCATAAATCCGATCTGTATCAAAATACTTTGTACCATAATATATATCATAATCTTTCACTGAACATGTGCATAAATCGATATACCATAACATTTCAAAAGCACTTTTCTTTAAAAACATAATTTCATAAATCATGCATAATTTCAGAGAATAATTATTTATTTTCAGAATAAATATGGAATATCTCGAGAAGATGATTCATTACTTACCTTTCATGGAGCACTGAATGAATAGATCGACTAACTTCTAGAAGATTCTTCCGTGCCTATTATCCAAAATTATATTTTTTTTACATTAATTTTAATTCAAAATTAAATCTAACAAATCTCAAAATCAAAACCTAACTTAAAATCAGATTCTTCCCTAAACTCGATCAGAATCATCAGATGAAGCCTTCCCCTACGCTAATCCTAGAGGAATAACTTTAGAGAAAGAAAAATCCATCAAGAGAGAGAAACAATCTAGAGAGAGAAAGTAGAGAGAGAAAGTCCAATTCTAGAGAGAGAAAATCAGGGTTCAGACTGAAAAGAAGAGAGAGGAGAGAGAGAAACTCTCTCTCTTATCTTTTTTTTTTATTTATTATTACTTATTTATTTATTTGTTCATATATATATATATATAAATATATATATATATATATATTTTTTTTTTCTCTCTTTTTTTTTCTTCTTCTTTTTCTTCTTTTTCTTTTCTTTTCTTTTTTTTTTTCTTCTTTTTCTTCTTTTCTTTTCTTTTTCTTTTCTTTTCTTTTTCTTCTTTTCTTTTCTTTTTCTTTTCTTTTCTTTTTCTTCTTCTTCTTCTTGGCTCTTCCCACGTCGGAATAGGGGACCGGCGTTCCCTCTTTTGTCAGGCCGTTCAGGCCACGGCCGCCGCAGCGGAGGCCGACAGCCGACGGGGGCCACTCCCCCGGTCACAGAGGAGCATGGTCGGCGATCGATTTCGATCGCCGGTGCCGGAAAAATCCACGGGAAAGAGACCAAAACAGAGGTCTCTTCCCCGATCGAAAATCGACGACTCTCGTCGCCGGCAGTCGCGCACAAGAGCACGAAAAGAAGGGGAAGGAAGAGAGGAAAAGGAGGGAAGCTTACCTTGACCTCCGGTGACTTCGTCGGAGAGCAATCACGATGAAGACAAGGTGGTGTCTGTAGCTCTATTTCGAAAAAATTGGAGAGAAAGAGAGGGAGAAGAGGCCGATGGATCAATTCTAAAAAGAGGGGAGACCTTCTTATAGAGGGTCCTAGGATTTCGAGGGGTCCTAGGACTCCTAATGTGCTTGGGTCTCGCCGGAGAAGAAGACTCCTACCGAGAGTCTTCTTCCCGGTTTTTACTCTATTTTTTTTTTTTTTTTTTTTTTTAGTGGGCTGAATTAGGTTTTGGGCTATAACATTCTTCACCCCTAAAAAGAAATTTCGTCCTCAAAATTTTTCATACCTGTCACCATTGTATTGGAAGCCTGTGCATTTTGTGTAAGCGCATAAACTCTTCCTTGGATTTTAGAAATCTGTCCACCACCCTTATGTTGTCTTTCATGAGTTCTTTGGCCAACTTGATTTTCAGTATTTAGCGGGCAGCTAGCAATTTAATGATCCTTCTGACCACATTTGAAACAAGCACCGGTATTCCAATAGCAATCTTTGTCTGCATAATTTTTGCCACATCTGGAGCACGGCTCACCATCAATCTGTTGAGTCTTATTGTCTACTGCTCCCTTAGCTGATCTTTTGATATTTTTATTATTCTGCCCTTGTGTATCATTTGATTTTGCTCTCTTTCTTTGCTTTCTTTCCCTTTCCATGCGTTCTTCATTGACTTCCCTTTCAATTATCAATGCTTTGTTTACCACATCTGCATAAGTTGTCAATTCATAAGGAACCACTTATTTTCGAATTTCAGTTCTCAGTCCCATCTCGAACTTGTGAACACGTTCTTGCTCACCATCTACTAATCTCGGAGCAAATTTTGCTAACTCTATAAATTTTGCTTCATATTCAATCACACTCATACCCTTTTGCTTCAAATAAATAAACTCTTGCTCTTTCTGGATCCTTATACTCCGAGGAAAATACTGATCATAGAATGCAATCCAAAATCTTTTTCAGGTAAGTATTTCGCTGTCTTGTTCATGCTTGCGCTGTAGTCGCTGACACTAATTGTATGCTTCTCCTTATAGTAAATACGCTGCATATCGAATCTTTTCTTCATCAAGACACTCTTGGACAGCTAAGGCCTTCTCCATCTCCATTATCCAGTTATCAGCCTCCAAAGGTTCAGTAGTCCCCTTGAAAGCTGGAGGAGCAAGCTTTTTAAATTCTGAAATATTGTTCCATTGTATGAGTTGCTCTCCATATTGTGGTGGTGGATGCTGTTGTGCATCTCGTTGTATCTGCTGTTGTTCAAGCATTTGCTGCTGTATTTGTTGTTGTGCTTGTACCATCCTGATTAGGGTCTGCATTAACTGAGCCATATCTAGTTCCTGACGTGCTCTCGAAGTACTTCCATTAGGATCTACGACTCCCTCCTCCTGAGGGGTGCCACTGGTCAGATGGGGAATGCTACCATCCCGTGGTTGTGATGTCTCTGTTGAAATTCCTTGAGTAGTTCTTGTCATTCTACGGGGAGGCATGGTAACCTTGTAGTAGTAAAACCTTATTAGATTCATTTATCTATTTGTTAGGATGGGTTTATTATGATGCTCATACTCTAGTGTCCCAATATTCCTAATGTTTACCCACCTACACTCATACTATGTCAAATTCTATGTGTCATAATTTATCCACTTATGCTCTGTTACCATATTAATTGTCATGCCTCCGACCCGAGATTGTGAATCGAGGGTCGCGACAACCGCTGCATACTCATGAAGAACTCTCTCCATAAGCATGCAAGGCATCTCATCACGATATCAATGCATCACAACGAAATAAATTCAAATAATTATTATTCAACTGTAATTCAAGTAATTAAATCAAATGTCTTACATCCAATAAAATTTTTCACTAACAATAAATAAAAATAATAGATCTAAGTTCAATGAAGTTGACAATGCTAATCTCGCTTCTAAAAGCTTTGTCCCAATATTTCATCTCACGCTCGATATTAATTATCTGAATCTGAAAAATAGAAAGAAAGGTAATGAGCTAGACAGCTCAGTAAGTAACAAATATCTCAACTAGATAATTCAGATATTATATAATTTTCAAGAATAATGCTGCAAATAAACATAAGAGTATATTTCATGCTGATTTAATACAAATCAAATATTTTCAAATATTCACATATAATATAATTATAAATTCGATTCGATTCAAAACACTCGTAACTCAACAGCCTTGACTATGACCAACGTTTAACCTCCATTGGCGGGGTCCACAGAATACCAGCGCACAACCTCCACTGGCAGGGTCCATAAATACCAGTGCACAACCCCCACTGACAGGGTCCACAAACACCAGCGCACAACCCCAACTGGCAGGGTCCACAAATACCAGCGCAAAACCCCCACTGGCAGGGTCCACTGAGTACCAACGTATAATCCCCATTGGCGGGGCCCACTGAAACATAGTTAGGCTGAGAGCATAAATTCGATCTGTATCAAAATACTTTGTACCATAATATATATCATAATCTTTCACTGAACATGTGCATAAATCGATATACCATAACATTTCAAAAGTATTTTTCTTTAAAAATATAATTTCATAAATCATGCATAATTTCAAAGAATAATTATTTATTTTCAGAATAAATATGGAATTTATTGAGAAGATCAGAAATTGACTTGATGCACTCAAACCAAGTTTGGACCTTGGTAGATCCACCTGAAGGTATTGTACCTATTAGGTGTAAATAGATCTTCAAGAGAAAGATAGGTGCAGATGGGAATGTGGAGACATTCAAGGCTAGGCTCGTAGCGAAAGGTTATAGTCAGTGCGAAGGCATTGACTATCAGGATACCTTTTCGCCCATAGCCATGGTAAAATCCATCCGCACATTGCTTGCTGTTGCAGCCTATTTCGATTATGAAATATGGCAGATGGACGTGAAAACGGCATTCTTAAATGGATATCTTGAGGAAGATATCTATATGGAACAACCACTTGGTTTCACATCCAATGATGATAATCACAAGATCTGCAAGCTGCAAAGGTCCATTTATGGACTTAAGCAAGCATCTCGGAGCTGGAATACTCATTTCAATGATGTGATCAAAATATTTGATTTCATCAAGAACGAGGAGGAATCATGTGTGTTCAAGAAGGTCAGTGGAAGCGCAGTTATCTTCCTCGTACTGTACGTAGATGACATCCTCCTGATTGAGAATGATATTTCTATGTTGACCTCAGTCAAAATATGGTTGTCTAAGGAGTTCTCTATGAAAGGTCTAGGAGAGGCATCCTTTATACTGGGTATTAAGGTCTATAAGGATAGACCAAATAGGATGCTGGGACTCTCACAGAAGATGTACATAGAGGAGGTGCTAAAAAGGTTTAGCATGGAAAACTCCAAAAGAGGTTTAGTACCTTTTAGACATGGCATTCATCTCTCCAAGAAGATGTGCCCTAGCACACCTGAGGAGATTGAACACATGAGCAAGATCCCTTATGCTTCAGCAATAGGAAGCCTCATGTATGCCATGCTATATACACGACCTGATATAGCCCATGCTGTGAGTGTCACAAGCAGATATCAGTCGAATCCAGGCGAAAAGCACTGGACTTCTGTGAAATGTATCCTTAAGTACTTGAGAAGAACTAAGGATATGTTTCTAGTTTTTGGGAATGGAGAACTCCAGGTTCAGGGATTTACAGACTCAGACTTTACGTCTGATATAGATGATCAAAAGTCGATATCTGAAAGTTTGTTCATTTGCAATGGTGGTGCAGTTAGCTGGAAGAGTTCCAAGCAGATGGTGATTGCTGATTCCACCATGGAGGCAGAGTATATTGCTACATCAGAAGCTGCGAAGGAGGCATTCTAGTACAAAAAATTTGCCGCAGAGCTTGGAGTGATGTCATCGGATGCCATCCCTCTTTACTGCGACAATAATGGCGCCATAGCCCTAGCTAAGGAGCCAAGATCTCATCAGAAGTTCAAGCATATCGAGCGGTGATTCCATCTGATCCGTGATTACCTTGAAAAAAATTATGTCGAGGTTAATAGAGTCGACTCCACAGACAATGTGGCAGACCCGCTGATAAAGTCATTAGGCCAGCAGAAGATCGAAGCCCACCTTGAGAAGATGGGACTTAGATATGTAGCCAATTGGCATTAGGTCAAGTAGGAGTTTGTTAGATGTGTGCCCTAGATGCCAGATTGGCTGACACATTCTTGTACAAATCTAAGGACAAATTTATAATTTTGATTATAAATAAATAAAAAGGTTATTCTACTATCACATTGTGTACATTATGTCTATGATACATCCTTTGAGTTAGTAAGAATGTTAATTCATATTTTCAAGAGTTGAAAATTTAAGGCATGAATTTACATAACTAACTCATAAACAGCTCCTGACCATAGGATCATCACGAGGATGGTGATCGATCCGAAAGGTTGGTGTACGATCACTTTCTTAAGGTAGATGTGTCTTAAGTCTATGGTGTAGAGACACCAGAGCGAGAGTATAGATATTCGTTGAGAATGATAGTACTGAGCGCGACCACCTCGAGCAGTCATAAGAAAGTCTACCTTCTCGTCGATGACTAGCTCGATGCTGCAGTTGTGTGTCTAGTTCTTTGACCTGAGGTACATTGATAGTTCATCTTGAGTGTGTTATAGTTTGACTACACTATAACTCGATCTTCTAGCCATTCAAAATCTTGAAGTGTATGTTGGCTGTAACATATTCATTATAGGAACCAGATCGCACCAAGAAGGGATCTATCAACCTCGGTAGATGAGAGGAGTAGTCCTATGATGATCGAAAGATCGAGTCCTTAAGCCCATGGCCATGGCAGAGTGAAATAATGAAAAAAAGTTTTTCATTTGGGTTTCACATCGGATTGGGATCGATCGATTGATTCATATGACTGATGTTGGGTTTGACGAGTTCACCTTAACCCTAATTCAATCGGCACTCATGATAGAAGAACTCAATCACACTGGTAGCTGCACCGAGAGGTTCATCTTCATTTCTGATGGGTTGCCACCATATACTGTTAGGTGTCACTGGTGGATTTTGGGAGTAATTAGAATGATTTTGATGATCGATCATTCTACTTGTCTAAATCAGAAGAGTTCTGATCCATTGAAAGGAGTTTCGATGATGTCGATGATGAGATCACGACATGTCTCATTACCATACAGAAATAAACCTAACTGGATCATACAAATAAAAGTTAGGGTCTGGATGTCATCAATTGAGCTAGCCCAGTTCGATTGATTTGGATTAGATCCAATTAGGTTCAAGAAAATCGTGCTAACACACGATTGAGCCTAACTTTCTCCTCGTGTAATCTTTTCTATCTCGACTGAGCCAAATATGATTTGACTCACTCAGAGAATCTTGAGAAGGTTTCTCACAGTCTGAGTAGAGCCAGTCTAGCTCAAAAAGGATTTGTCTTAATTCATGAGATGAATTTAAGACAACACTTGCTAATTCCTATCACCTGCCATTTTCGTTTTAGGACATTGGTCAAATATTGACCCATGGACCTTGGACTGAAGATTTTTATGGAGTGTCCACCTAATAAATTGGGCCTCAAAGTGGGTGCCATATTCAGATTGGGCGTATGCCCCAAATGTATAAGGATAGAGTCCCATGAGATGAGGACTTTGATCCCTTGATCAACTTGGACTGTGGGGCGCAAATCTCACTGTGCTTATCCAGTGTTGGCACCAACAGTAGGAGAGATTATGGGAATTCTTATCTAATATGATTAGATGATATCACTCCACCAATCAAAATTTTTTCAAAATTAATTGGAATTTTTTGATTGGTCGAATGATGTGGCACTGCATGGCACAGCAGGGTCTATTTAAACCCTGTCTGTGCCTAGGGTTTAGAGACTCTGTGTAATAACCAGCAAAAGCCTAAATACTCTCCACTTCTCCATGTCCCCTCTGCTCCTCTCCCTCCCCTCTTCACGTCCAAGAGGTTGGGCATCCATCTGGTGCTTGTCTAAGGCGTGGTGGCTTCCTGATTAGAAGGCTGCAAAGATTTATCGAGAAGCTGCTGCTCCAGCTTCAGAAGATCTTTTGAAGATCTTCCAAATCTGATCCAGATCTGATTTTTGGAGTAAAGATTTGTGATGAGAAGATGATCCAGATCTTGCTTGAGTGGATATCGATAGAGGCCAGACAACTACGTGGCTATTTTAGAACCTCGAACATTGCTGCGATCATCTACAAGGTAATCTAGTTACCTTAGAGGTATTTCTCTATTCCTCATATTTTCAGATTTAATTTTAGATTTAATATCAGATAATAGGAATTAGATCTAATAGATCTTAGATCTGAAATATCATAGGATAATTTTTTTTAAAAAATATTCCACCCCAGATCTCATTAGATCTGAAAGATCCTACAAGGAAAAAGCCGATTTTTCCTTCAAGTATTGCATCGCATGTGGTGCACAAAGAATTAATCGCTAGCTATCTTAATAGTAATCACATACTATTCTGTACTCTTTATTTTTGTGTTATAGTTTTTTGGTTGAAGCATAGCATTAATAGTTTTATAGTTTCAGCTACTGTAGGTGTTCACAAGAAGTCATATAAATTCACAGGAAGTCATATACGTTCATAGAAGTCATATATATTTACAGAAAGTTATATGACAAAAAGTCGTATATATTCATAAGAAGTCATATGATAGAAAGTCATATATATTTACAAAAGATCAATATATATTCATAAGAAGTTATATATATTCACAGATAGTCATATATATTCATAGAAAGTCATATGACAGGAAGTCAAATATATTCATAGGAAGTTATATGACAAAAAGTCATATATATTCACAGAAAGTCATATATGTTCATCAAAAGTCATGTATACTCATAAAAAATCATACAAGGTATCAAAAAGTCATAAAGTGTCTTTCCATCACTAAAAAATTAGAAAAAAAAATAGACAGCATTAAATATCCATCCCATCTGAATATGCTACATGCCCTAAAGTTATTGGATGGTGACCTAGTATAGCACCACATACGATGCACAAAGGATTAGTCGAAACTACCTTAATAGCAATTTATACTATTTTGTACTCTTTATTTTTATGTGATAGTTTTGTGGTTGAAGCATAGCATTAATAGTTTTATAGTTTCAGCTACTGTGGGTGTTCACAAAAAGTCATATATGTTCAGAGGTAGTCATATATACTCAGAGGAAGTCATATATATTTACAAGAAGTCATATAATAGAAAGTCATATATATTTATAGGAAGTCAATATATGTTCACAAAAAGTCATATGATAGGAAGTCATATATATTCACAAGAAGTTATATATATTTACAAAAAGTCATATATATTCACAGAAAGTCATATATGTTCATGAAACATTATATATATTCACAGAAAGTCATATAAGTTCATAGAAAGTCATATATATTCATAGAAAATTATATAACAAAAAATCATATATATTCACAGAAAGTCATACAAGGTATCAGAAAGTCATAAAGAGCATTTTCATCACTCAAAAATTAAAGAAAAAAAAATTAGATAGCATTAAATATCCATTCCATCTGAATGTGCTACGTGCCTCAATGTTATTTGATAGTGACCTAGTATAGCACCATATTCGATACACAAAGAATTAATTGCTAGCTAGCTTAATAGTAATCACATACTATTCTGTAGTCTTTATTTTTATGTGATAGTTTTGTGGTTGAAGCATAGCATTAATAGTTTTATAGTTTCAGCCATTGTAAGTATTCACAGAAAGTCATATATATTCATAGAAAGACATATATATTCACAAAAAATCATATATGCTCATAGAAAATCATATATATTTACAGAAAGTCATATAATAAAAAGTCGCATATATTCATAGGAAGTCATATGATATAAAGTCATATATATTTACAGAAAGTTAATATATATTCACAAAAAGTCATATGATAGGAAGTCATATATATTCATAGAAAGTGATATATATTCACAAAAAGTCATATATATCTCCAAGAAGTTATATATATTTACAGAAAATCATATATGTTCATAGAAAGTCATATGACAGGAAGTCAAATATATTCACAGGAAGTCATATGATAAAAAGTATATATATTCACAGAAAGTCATATTTGTTCATCAAAAGTCCTGTATACTCATAGAAAGTCATACAAAGTATCAGAAAGTCATATAGGGCCTTTCCATCACTAAAAAATTAGAAAAAAAAAACTAGACAGCATTAAATATCCATCCCATCTAAATATGCTACATGCCCCAAAGTTATTGGATGGTGACCTAGTATAGCACCGCATACAATGCACAAAGGATTAGTCGAAACTACCTTAATAGCAATCTATACTATTTTGTACTCTTTATTTTTATGTGATAGTTTTGTGGTTGAAGCATAGCATTAATAGTTTTGTAGTTTCAGCTACTGTGGGTGTTCACAAAAAGTCATATATGTTCAGAGGTAGTCATATATACTCAGAGGAAGTCATATATACTCATAGAAAGTCATATATGTTCACAGAAAGTCATATATATTCATAAAAAGTCATATATTAGAAAGTCATATATATTCACAAGAAGTCATATAACAAGAAGTCATATATATTTATAGGAAGTCAATATATGTTCACAAGAAGTCATATGACAGGAAGTCATATATATTCATAAGAAGTCATATATATTCAGAAAAAGTCATATATATTCACAGAAAGTCATATATGTTCATGAAATATTATATATATTTACAAAAAATTATATAAGTTCATAAAAAGTCATATATATTCATAAAAAATTATATAACAAAAAATTATATATATTCACAGAAAGTCATACAAGATATCAGAAAGACATAAAGAGCATTTTCATCACTAAAAAATTAGAGAAAGAAAAAAATTGGATAGCATTAAATATTTATTCCATCTGAATGTGCTACATGCCCCAATGTTATTCGATAATGACCTAGTATAGCACCATATTCGGTACATAAAGAATTAATTGCTAGCTAGCTTAATAGTAATCACATACTATTCTGTAGTCTTTATTTTTATGTGATAGTTTTGTGGTTGAAGCATAGCATTAATAGTTTTATAGTTTCAGCCACCGTGAGTGTTCACAGAAAGTCATATATATTCATAGAAAGTCATATATATTCACAAAAAGTCATATATGCTCATAGAAAATCATATATATTCACAAAAAGTCATATAATAGAAAGTCGCATATATTCATAGAAAGTTATATGATAGGAAGTCATATATATTTACAGAAAGTCAATATATATTTATAGAAAGTCATATGACAGAAAGTCATATATATTCACAGAAAGTCATATATATTCATAGAAAGTCATATACGTCTCCAAGAAGTTATATATATTCACAGAAAATTATATATATTCATAATGTTGGGTATAAAATACCCACAGCCGAAGTCCTCAGTGGAATCGACTACATGACAACTCCGCCCGGACTCCTACGGGAGCCGGGCTCCGTCACCGACAACTCCAACAGCTACGAGCAGACTTCGCCCGGACTCCTACGGGAGCCGGGATCCGCCGCCGACATCGACTACGGGACAGCTCCGCCCGGACTCCTACGGGAGTCGGGCTCCGTCCTCAGCATCAACCGCTGGTAGGCCTCGTCCGGACTCCTATGGGAGCCAGACCTCCCCTCTGACATTAATTGCAGGAAAACTTCGCCCGGACTCCTACGGGAGCCGGACTTCACCCTCGACTCCAACGGTTGCAAGACAGACTGCGTCCGGACTCCTACGAGAGCCGGACTCCGCCAATAACTTCAACCGCAAGCAGACTCCGCCCGGACTCCTATGGGAGCCGGGCTCCGCCGCCGACATCGACTACAGAACAGCTCCGCCCGGATTCCTACGGGAGCCGAGCTCGGTCCTCAACGTCAACTGCTGGCAAGTTTCGTCCGGACTCCTATGGGAGCCGGACTTCGCCCTCGACTCCAACGGCTGCAAAACAGACTGCGTCCGGACTCCTACGGGAGCCGGACTCCGCCGACGACTTCAACAGCAAGGGGACTCCGCCCGGACTCCTACGGGAGCCGGGCTCGGTCCTTAACATCAACTGCTGGCAAGCTTCGTCCGGACTCCTACGGGAGCCGGACTTCGCCCTCGACTCCAACAGCTGCAAAACAGACTGCGTCCGGACTCCTACGGGAGTCGGACTCCACCGATGACTTCAACAGCAAGGGGACTCCACCCGGACTCCTACGGGAGCCAGGCTCGGTCCTCAACGTCAACTGCTGGAAACCCCATCCGGACTCCTATGGGAGCCGGGCTTCACCTTTAACTTTGATTGCAGGAAGACTCCGCCCGGATTCCCACAGAGGCCGGACTCCGACCGCTGTCGAGCTTCAGCCGATAGATCTGCGCCCCTTGGCGGCCCTGCTCCACTTCCTACAATGGATCCCGCACTGCTCCATCACCCCTGACAGGCCACAGTAACGGTCGCAGCCCTGCTCCACTCTCTGCGGCAGACCCTGCGCGACCCCATTACTCTCTGACAAGCTGTATCAACGACCATGATTCTGCTCCGCTCCCTGTGGCAGGTGCTGCGTGACTCCACTACTTCATGGCAGGCCGCAATAACGGCCACGATCCTGCTCCACTCCTCGCAACTGATTCCACGTGGCGAGCTACGGCGATAGCCACGATTCCGCTCCACTACCCTTCGCAATAAAGTCCCCCTGATTACAAGCGGCCCACTACCCGACGGTTACCAACGTCGCCATCAATCCGTTACCTCCTTCGCCTATAAAAGGGGGACTCAGATACGTTATTCTATAAGCTCATTTTCTTATCTCAAAACTCTGCTAAATTCTCTGTTCGAGCACTCCATTCTTGTTGAGGCAGAGAACTGACTTGAGCATCGAAGGGTCTTACCGGAGCAACCCACCTCCGATTTTGACTTCCTTTGCAGGTCTCGACGGCGACCGCGACTTCTCCAACTCCAGCTTCTCCGGCGCAAGCAGATTTTTGCACCAACAAGATTGGCGCTAGAGGAAGGGGTCGAACCTCCGCAGTACCCTTGTTCTTAAAGGAGCGCTCAATGGATCCACTTCCGGCCATCTTTTCCGGCATCCACTCCTCCTTCCCTCATCCGATGCCTTCTCACGAGGCCTTTGCACAACTGCCTCCGGCTATGGTCGCCGATAAGGAGTGGCCGGATGACCGGCCCCTGCCGGATTCCATCAATGCCATCTCGGGGGAATCCCGGCAAAAGGCAACCAACATACCAACTGCATCCCCCAAGCGGCAAAAAGTTGAAGAGCCCATAACTTTCACCGAAGAAGACACCCAGGGAGTCCAATTCCCTCATAATGACGCGGTCGTAGTTTCTCTGAATATAGCAAATTACGACGTCCGTCGCATTCTCATCGACAATGGAAGTTCGGCTGACATCTTGTTCTACGATGCCTTTTCAAGGATGTCCGCTCTTGGCGGTCATCTGAGACCGATTTGCTCCCCCTTGATAGGGTTTACCGGTGATGCCGTTCCGATGGAGGGAATGATAGCTCTGACTGTGGCCGCGGGTCAGCATCCAAAGCAGTCCAGGGCTCTGGTGAATTTCTTGGTGGTAAAGGTGCCATCCGCTTACAATGCAATCCTTGGTCGACCCGGCCTCAATGCTCTCAGAGCTGTCGTTTCAACCTACCATTTGAAATTGAAGTTCCCCACCAACCAGGGGATCGGGGAGGTCCGGGGAGACCAAGCCCTGGCCAGACATTGCTACAACATCGCCTTGCAAAGAAGCGACCGGGCTGACCCCTATCCCGTCGATGGCTTGGATGCTCGCGACGACCTCACCGAAGAAAGGGGCGGCCCAATCGAAGATCTGGTACCAGTCCCCCTGAATGATGGGAACGCGGAGCATGTGGTGTTAATTGGCTCCAGCCTGGGGGAGGAGGTGCGGATGCATCTTATTGATTTCCTCTGAAGGAATGCGGATGTTTTCGCTTGGGTTCCGGCGGACATGCCAGGGATTGACACGGAAGTCATGGAACATCGTCTGGCGGTCGATCCTAAGTATCGACCGACAAAAGAAAAAAATCCAGAATCATGCCCCGGAGTGGCAGAGGGCGATAGCTGAGGAAGTGGATAAGCTTCTCAAGGCCGGATTCATTAAGGAAGTCAATTATCCTGATTGGATTTCCAATATTGTTTTGGTCAAGAAAGCAAACGGCAAGTGGAGGATGTGTATAGACTTCAAAAAGCTGAATAAGGCTTGTCCAAAGGACAGCTACCCCCTGCCCAGAATCGACCAACTGGTTGACGCTACCTCAGGCCATGAGCTCCTCACTTTTATGGACGTATTCTCCGGCTATAATCAAATTAGAATGGCATCAGAAGATGAAGAAAAGATAGCTTTCATCACTAATCGCGGCCTTTACTGCTATAGGGTCATGCCATTCGGCCTCAAGAATGCGGGCGCAACCTACCAATGGATGGTGAACAAAATTTTCAAAGAGCAGATCGGCCGAAACATGGAGGTCTACGTGGATGATATGCTTGTAAAAAGCAAGTCCTCCAGAGATCATGTCGCCGACCTCGAGGAAACCTTTGGCGCTCTTTGAAAGTACAGAATGAAGCTGAACCCAACTAAATGCGCTTTTGGGGTAACCTCAGGAAAATTCCTGGGCTTCATGGTATCAGGGTGCGGGATTGAGGCCAATCCAGAGAAAATTCGTGCTATCCAAGAGATGACCGCCCCAAAGTCGATCAAGGAGGTTCAGCGCCTCACAGGGAGGATAGCGGCTCTTAATCGCTTCGTCGCGAGGTCGGCTGAACGATGTTTGCCCTTCTTTCAAACCCTCAAGCAGCCGAAGAACTTCTGTTGGACCTCTGAATGCCAACAAGCATTCGAAGAATTAAAAAACTACCTCAGCTTACCCCCACTGCTGGCAAAGCCTGAACCTGGGGAGGAATTATTTTTATACCTGGCGGTCTCTCCCATGGCCCTTGCGGCCGTCCTTGTCAAAGAAGAAACGAAAGTCCAGCGACCAGTCTACTACATTAGCCGCATGCTAAGGGACGCCGAGAGCAGGTACACCAAATTAGAAAAACTGACCTACGCCTTGTTGGTTGCAGCTCGGAGGCTCCGACCCTACTTTCAAGGGCACACCGTGACACTACTCATCGATCAATCGATCAAGGCGGTTTTGCACCGGGCTGACGCCTCCGGAAGAATGGCAAAATGGGCGATCGAGCTCACAAAATTCGACATCAACTAAAGACCTAGACCAGCAGTAAAGGCCCAAATATTGGCAGATTTCATAGTAGAGTGCACCATCCCAGAGGAGGCCGAACCTGAGCAAAGCAAGGGTGACGACCTAAAGTCTCAACCGAATTTCCCCAACGAAGAAGCCAATCCCTCCGATTGCTTTTGGACCCTCTATGTGGATGGATCTTCCAACATGCGGGTGCGGGTGCAGGCCTGATTTTGGTCAGCCCGAAGGGAGTCATCGCAGAGTACGCTCTGCATTTCGAGTTTCCCGCAACAAACAATGGAGCGAAATATGAAGCTCTGATCGTAGGATTAAGGATCGCCAAAGAGCTGGGAATAGGTCAACTCCGGGTACACAGCGACTCCCAACTAGTGGTGGGACAAGTCAGCGGGAGTTATGAAGTGCGGGAGGACAGTAGGACCAAATATCTTGAAAAAGTAAAAGAGCTTACCCCCGCCTTTAGCAGTTTCGACATTAGGCAGATTCCAAGGCTGGAGAATACCAGAGCCGATCTTCTCTCCAAGTTGGCGACATCGGCTCCGGCCGAATTGCCCAAAGGCGTCCGTTTTGAAGTTCTAAAACATCCGAGTATGGAAGAATCGTGGCCCGTAATGGAGGTCGACCACGAGCCCAGCTGGGTCGACCCACTGATAACCTATCTCAGAAATGGAGTTCTCCCCCAGGATGCGAAAGAAGCTCGAAAGCTCCGAAATCAAGCCTCTCGGTACATCCTTTATGAGGGCAAATTGTACAAAAGATCATACTCCTTGCCCCTCTTAAGATGCCTCCGGCCCTCGGAAGCTGACTACGCTTTGTGGGAAGTGCACGAGGGAGCTTGCGGAAGCCATTTGGGAGCCAGATCTTTATCCCACAAGTTACTCCGCCAAGGATACTACTGGCCAACGATGCATCATGATTCGATTGAGTATGTCAAAAAGTGCGATCGATGCCAGAGATACGCCAACGTCCAGAGACAGCCCGCCACCGAGCTCACACCTTTGAGTGCCCCATGGCCTTTTGCACAGTGGGGGATGGACATCCTTGGCCCCTTTCCCATGGCGTCCAGACAAAGGAAGTTCCTCCTTGTAGCGATCGACTACTTCACCAAATGGGTTAAAGCCGAACCACTAGCAAAAATCACAGAAGCGAAAGTGCAAGATTTCGTCTGGAAGTCAATTGTGTGCAGGTTCGGTTTGCCTAGAACCCTAATCACTGATAATGGATGGCAATTCGCGGGAGCAAGATTCGCCGAATTCTGTGAAGATCTAAACATCTCCCACCACTTCACTTCAGTAGCCCATCCTCAGGCGAACGGCGAAGCTGAGGTGACTAACAGAACCCTTTTGCAGGGGATTAAGACAAGGCTTGAAAAAGCAAAAGGAACTTGGGCGGACGAGCTTTATCATGTGCTATGGGCGTATCGAACTACCCAGAGGTTACCTACGGGGGAGACTCCCTTTGCTTTAGCCTTCGGAATGGAAGCTGTCATCCCGATCGAGCTTAAACTCCCATCGGCACGAGTCGTGGCATTCGACGAACACCAAAATTCACAAAGTCTTAGAGCCAACCTCGACCTGCTGGAAGAAAGATGGAAGATCGCTCAGGTTCGAATGGCAGCCTACAGACAGAAAGTTGCTCGATATTACAACGCCCGGGTCAAGAACAAAGCCTTTAAAGTGGGAGATCTAGTGCTTCGACGATCTGCTGTCTCACAACCTCAGGATCGGGGGAAGCTCATCCCAAACTGGGAGGGACCTTATGAGGTCAAAGAAGTAGTCCGGCTCGGAACTTATTATCTTAAGGAGCTCGGAGGGGCCGACCTCCCGCGACCATGGAGCTCAGAAAACTTGCGGATGTACTACCAGTAACTTCATTTTAATCAATGATCGCATACCCATACGTCTTTGGACAATTCAAATAAACTGTATCAAAAAATAAAAGGGCAACCTCATAAAGTTGAAGGCCCGGTTCCATTTAGACCAGACGGGGGGAGAGGCCTTACAACGCCCATATGTGCCCCCACAGCCCTGTTAGGAACAGGAGGAGAACCTCGCCCTAACTTGAGCAAAGTCGAAGGCCCGGTTCCATTTAGATCAGATGGGAGGAGAGGCCTTACAACGCCCATATGTGCCCCCACAGCCCTATTAGGGACAGGAGGAGAACCTCACCCTAACTTGAGCAAAGTCGAAGGCCCGATTCCATTTAGACCGGATGGGGGGAGAGGCCTTACAACGCCCATATGTGCCCCCACGGTCCTGTTAGGGACAGGAGGAGAACCTCGCCCTAACTTGAGCAAAGTCGAAGGCCCGGTTCCATTCAGACCGGATGGGGGGAGAGGCCTTACAATGCCCATATGTGCCCCCGCAGCCATGTCAGGAACAGGAGGAGGACCTCGTCCTGATATGAACAAAGTTAAAGGCCCGGCTCTTTTAGACCGGATGGGGGGGGAGAGGCCCTGCAACGCCCATATGCACCACCCCCCTAAGAGGAAAGCCTTGCCCTAGCTTAAGCAACTTCGACCGGTGGTAAGCCCAGCCCGGACTCCTACGGGAACCGGGCTTCGTCACCGACTTTGACTACATGACGGCTCCGCTCGAACTCCTACGGGAGCTGGACTCTGCCGACAACAGCAACTGCCGGTAAGCCTTGACCGGACTCCTACAGGAGCCGGATTCCATCACCAACATCGACTACAGGACAGCTCCGCCCGGACTCCTACGGGAGCTGGACTCCGCCGACAACAGCGACTGCCGGTAAGCCTTGATCGGACTCCTACGAGAGCCGGGTTCCATCACCAACATCGACTACAGGACAGCTCCGCCCGGACTCCTACGGGAGCTGGACTCCGCCAACAACAGCGACTGCCGGTAAGCCTTGACCGGACTCCTACGGGAGCTGGGTTCCATCACCAACATCGACTACAGGACAGCTCCGCCCGGACTCCTACGGGAGCTGGACTCCGCCGACAACAGTGACTGCTGGTAAGCCTTGACCGGACTCCTACGGGAGCCAGACTTCGCCTATGACTTTGATTGCAGGAAGACTTCGCCCCGACTCCTACGGGAGCCGGGCTCTGTCCACGACATCGAGAAAGGCTCCGCCCGGACTCCTACAGGAGCCGGGCTCCGCCCACAACTCCAACTCCGAGAGGGATTCTCCGTTCGGACTCCCACGGGAGCCGAACTTCGCCTCGGCCTTAGTGGAGAAAGACTCCAAGCGAAAAAAGAAGGTAATGGATTGCAACAGTGACGATTGGAAAACAAACAGCGCCCGAGGGTGACAGAGGCTCGGATCCTCGAATTCAAACCTTAGGAGGGACCCCAGACCCGAATGACCCCAAGCGAACCTGCAGCCATTGACAGAATGACAACCGGATATCTTCGAACGGCGTAAAAGTCGAAAAGGAGCTCGGCAAATAACAACCCTGCATGAATAAAAGAGGTCATTGATGACCTTAAGATGATGTGAAAAAGACAAAAGAAAAATGAAGAAGTTCGACAGACAACTATTCGATGCAAGGTACAGACAAGGTAACAAAATTTCCTCTTCATTTAATAAGATATACGTTACAGGACCCGATGGGTTGAAAAAAAAAAAAAAAAAGATATACATCATTGCGAGCCTCGCGAGTACGGCTTGGAAAGGATATACCGGAGGCCGCTCCAAGCTACGAACTCCTCTTCCCGTCTCTGTCCTCCTCAGCCGCGTTCTCCAGTGCGTGTAGCAGACCTATCGGCTCTCGTCCCGTCTCACTTCACTCCATCTCCGAAGTCCCAACCCTAGGGGGAAAAGGGTGGGATAGATTCTTGGGGGCTGTAAAGGCAATGGCGGTAGTGATGAAGACCTATTTCAAGAAGAGCCGGAGTCACTTTGGAGACAGCGGCGATGTCAAGGATATGCTCCGCCTCCGAATGCTCCGCGACGGCCGCCACCCAACATGTTCCGGCAAGGTCGGCATGCGCTACTTCCACCGTCCCCGCAACAAGTTCCACTGCCCCACCATCGACGCCGACCGCTTCTAGTCCCTCGGCCCCGGCGGCATCAAGGATCCCGCCACAGCTTGTGACGGCGGCTCTGCCCTCTTGACCGGTATCACCCCGCCTTGCTACTCCAAAATTCTCGGGCAGAAAACTTTACCGGCGGCCCCCGTTATTAAACCCCTGTTGTTGAAGGAATTCTTCCTTGAGCCTCCTTTGAAATGATGGGGATCCTCACCGGCCGCTGTTCTCCTCCTCGCCTTCCTCCAAGCCCTAGATATCCCTTCAAGGAGGGCCTCCGGGGTAGGAGACATGGTGTGGGAACCCTCAGAGAAGAAGTGGGGGGCTGAAGAAGGCGGGGACTGGTGCAAGGGGAGTAGCTGAGTAGCTACGCTCTCAGGTGAAAGAAAGGTACCGTCCTATCAACAGGATTAAGCCATGAAGGGAGAATAGGGGGTTTAAATAGCCGACGGATCCTAGCGCAGTTATGGCGGCAGGTGTTCCTGGGCCAACTGGTGCGTGCCACGTGTCCCGCATGTACCCTTCATCGCTATCGAGGGTTGACCGTTCATGAATTTCCGTAGCACGATGCTTGGGATCGCATTCCGACAGGGGTTCCGAAAAGACTCTTCAGGTCGCCTTCACCGAAAAACGGGCTCTGACGTGCACACATTAAATGCCAAAATATCTGGGGGCGGCAGTGCACAGGATGCGAGGGGACGGCTTCGACTGTGCCCATCTCTCTGTACTTCCTACGTTCGAGATTCAAACTCGGAAGTAGGGGGACTGGTGTTGGGTATAAAATACCCACAGCCGAAGTCCTCAGTGGAATCGACTACATGACAACTCCGCCCGGACTCCTACGGGAGCCGAGCTCCATCACCGACAACTCCAACAGCTACGAGCAGACTTCGCCCGGACTCCTACGGGAGCCGGGCTCCGCCGCCGACATCGACTACGAGACAGCTCCGCCCGGACTCCTACGGGAGCCGGGCTCCGTCCTCAGCATCAACCGCTAGTAGGCCTCGTCCAGACTCCTACGGGAGCCGGACCTCCCCTCTGACTTTAATTGCAGGAAAACTTCGCCCGAACTCCTACGGGAGCCGGACTTCGCCCTCGACTCCAACGGCTGCAAGACAGACTGCGTCCGGACTCCTACGGGAGCCGGACTCCGCCAATAACTTCAGCCACAAGCAGACTCCGCCCGGACTCCAACGGGAGCCGGGATCCACCACCGACATCGACTACAGAACAGCTCCGCCCGGATTCCTACGGGAGTCGGGCTCGGTCCTCAACGTCAACTGCTGGCAAGTTTTGTTCGGACTCCTACGGGAGCTGGACTTCGCCCTCGACTCCAACGGCTGCAAAACAGACTGCGTCCGGACTCCTACGGGAGCCGGACTCCGTCGACGACTTCAACAGCAAGGGGACTCCGCCCGGACTCCTACAGGAGCCGGGCTCGGTCCTCAACGTCAACTGCTGGCAAGCTTCGTCTGGACTCCTACGGGAGCCGGACTTCGCCCTCGACTCCAACGGCTGCAAAACAGACTGCGTCCGGACTCCTATGGAAGCCGGACTCCGCCGACGACTTCAATAGCAAGGGGACTCCGCCCGGACTCCTACGGGAGCCAGGCTCGATCCTCAACGTCAACTGCTGGTAAACCCCGTCCGGACTCCTATGGGAGCCGGGCTTCACCTTTAACTTTGATTGCAGGAAGACTCCATCCGGATTTCCACAGAGGCCGGACTCCGACCGCTGCCGAGCTTCAGCCGATAGATCTGCGCCCCTTGGCGGCCCTGCTCCACTTCCTACAATGGATCCCGCACTGCTCCATCACCCCTGACAGGCCACAGTAATGGTCGCAGCCCTGCTCCACTCTCTACGGCGGACCCTGCGTGACCCCATTACTCTCTGACAAGCTGTATCAACGGCCATGATTCTACTCTACTCCCTGCGGCAGGTGCTGCGTGACTCCACTACTTCATGGCAGGCCGCAATAACGGCCACGATCCTGCTCCACTCCTCGCAACTGATTCCACGTGGCGAGCTACGGTGATAGCCATGATTCCGCTCCACTACCCTTCGCAATAAAGTCCCCCTGACTACAAGCGGCCCACTACCCGATGGTTACCAACGTCGCCATCAATCCGTTACCTCCTCCGCCTATAAAAGGGGGACTCAGATACGTTATTCTATAAGCTCATTTTCTTATCTCAAAACTCTGCTAAATTCTCCGTTCGAGCACTCCATTCTTGTTGAGGCAGAAAACTGACTTGAGCATCGGAGGGTCTTGCCGGAGCAACCCCACCTCCGGTTTAGACTCCTTTGCAGGTCTCGGTGGCGACCGCGACTTCCCCGACTCCAGCTTCTCCGGCGCAAGCAGATTTTTGCACCAACACATAAGAAGTCATATATATTCACAGAAAGTCATATATATTCATAAAAAATTATATATATTCATAGAAAGTTATATATATCATAGAAAGTTATATATATTCACAGAAAGTCATATATGTTCACAGAAAGTCATATGACAGAAAGTCATATATATTCATAGAAAGTCATATGACAGAAAGAAATATATATTCATAAAAAATTTTGTATACTTACAAAAAGTCATACAAGATATGAAGAAGTCATAAAAGATATTTTCATCACTAAAAAATTAAAAAAAAAAGATCTAGAAAGCATTAAATGTCCATCCCATCTTAATGCGTTTAGCACCACCTTGTTCAATCTCTTTTTTTCTTTATTAACTTGTATTGTTTGGTACTAAAATTTTGATTTATTTTTTGAAACATGTTCAGTTGGCTTCCTAGTTATAGTAGTAGGTTATACTATTAGTCAGCTTGCTTATAATCTATTGATTGTTCTTTTTATTATCTTACTAAAATTTTGATTTGTATGATTTCAATATAACAATCTTTTGTAAACAAGATGTCAGACTTAGCTAGTCAAATTGCATCTATTGAGGGTGGAGAAACTACTAATGGTAGTGAGCAAACACAGCCTATTCCATGTGATAGAGATATCTAGATGGATATATTTGGAGGAAAGAAGAATGAGAGAGTCTTTGGACTTAGTTCTATAGGTAAGAGTTTAAAATAGTTCTCCTCTTCCAAGCAACCATCAACCATTATGCCGAGGATTATGTTGAGATAAAGAGTCAAGTTCGTGCCTTAATTGCATCATTACAACAAGAGCAACATGAGAATGAGAAAATCAAAACTCAGCTGGCTGAGACTAATAAGAAATTAGAATACTTAATGGAATATTTAAAAGGATCTTCTTATCATGCATCAACTCCGTCTCAACATGCAGAAGATGATGATGATGATGATGACGATGATGATTAGTATGATGATGATGGTGATGATGATTATGATCACATATAGCATGAATATATATGAATTATAACTTATAGATTACTTACATTAAAAATTTTTTATAATCTTTGTTTGTGAATTAGAACTATGTAGTTAATGAATTTTTAGTATATTTTGAATGTATGTGATCAAGATCTTTTTATATTTATCAATTTTATATTGATTAAAGTATTTTAAAATTTTATTATACATATTAAAAATCATTTCCAGGAGCAATTCAAAGTCAAAATATTGTTAATTATAATTGGATATCAAAAAAATTTCATGAAGATTTTTTTGCAAAATTTCGTTAGCTGTGAATTTTCATAGGGAATTCTTTACACAACTCAAGTAACTTAACAAATTTTTTCTATAGAATTTCTTATGACTAACATTTCTTGAGGATTTTTTTGCAAACACTACCTATGGATTTTTCTATAAAATATTTTTTTTATGGATTTACCTGCAGATTTTGCAAGCAATTCCAAAAAAATATCATTTTCTTATAGATATTTTTTGTAGATTTTTTATGAATAATTTTCTTATCAATTTATTTATAGAAGCTTTCGATCTTGCAATGCCCAATTCTTTTAGATTTTTTTGTGGTTTGCATTACTATGAATTTTTTTGTGCATATTTTCTATAGATTTTTTTGCAATCAATTTTTCTATAGATTTTCTTATGGATACTTTTTGCAGATTTTTTTATGAATAATTTTTCTATGTATTTTTTTGTAAAAACTTTTGATTTTGTAATGCCTACTTCTTACAGATTTTTCTATGGTTTGCAGTTGCTTTGGATTTTCTTACACATATTTTCTACAAATTTTTTTATGAATAATTTTTTCATGAAGTTTCCTATGGATATTTTCTATAGATTCTTTTGTGAATTATTTTCTTATGGATTTTCTTATGAAAATTTCTTAAGAATTTTTCTGCAAATTATGTTCCTATAGATTTTCCTACAAAAATTTCTTGGAATTTTCCTATGACTTATGTTGGGTATAAAATACCCCCAGCCGAAAGTCCTCCACAAGAATCAATGGCTCCGCCAACAAGGCCAACCTCAAAAGAAAACTCCGCCCGGGCTCCCATGGGAGCCGGACTTCATCCTTGACGACCAACAACTTCAGCTACAAGATAGCTCCGCCCGGACTCCTATGGGAGCCAGGCCCCGCCGATGACTCCAACGACTGCAGACAGACTTCGTCCGGACTCCTACGGGAGCCGGACTCGGCCGACAACTTCGACCTCAAGAGGACTCCGCCCAGACTCCTACGGGAGCCGGGCTCCGCTCTCGGTATCAACTGCTGGTAAGCTCCATCCGGACTCCTACGGGAACCGGACTTCACCTTCAACTTTGATTGCAGAGGACTCTGCCCGGACTCCTACGGGAGCCGGGCTCCGCTCTCGGTATCAACTGCTGGTAAGCTCCGTCCGGACTCCTACGGGAGCCGGACTTCACCTTCAACTTTGATTGCAGAGGACTCCGCCCGGACTTCTACGGGAGCCAGGCTCCGCTCTCAGTATCAACTGCTGGTAAGCTCCGTCCGGACTCCTACGGGAGCCGGACTTCACCTTCAACTTTGATTGCAGAGGACTCCTCCCGGACTCCTACGGGAGCCGGGCTCTGCTCTCGGTATCAACTGCTGGTAAGCTCCGTCCGGATTCCTACGGGAGCCGGACTTCACCTTCAACTTTGATTGCAGAGGACTCCGCCCGAACTCCTACGGGAGCCGGGCTCCGCTCTCAGTATCAACTGCTGGTAAGCTCCGTCCGGACTCCTACGGGAGCTGGACTTCACCTTCAACTTTGATTGCAGAGGACTCCACCCGGACTCCTACGGGAGCCGGGCTCCGCTCTCAGTATCAACTGCTGGTAAGCTCCGTCCGGACTCCTACGGGAGTCGGACTCCGCCGACAACTTCGACCTCAAGAGGACTCCGCCCAGACTCCTACGGGAGCCGAGCTCCGCTCTCAGTATCAACTGCTGGTAAGTTCCGTTCGGACTCCTACGGGAGCCAGACTCCACCCACGACCCCAACCACAAGGAGGACCCCTCCCGGACTTCTACAGAGGTCGGACTCCGACCGCTGCCGAGCCTCAATCAACAGATCCGCGCCCCCTGGCAGGTCACAATAACAACCATGATCCTGTTCCACTTCCTGTAGTGGATTCCACGCGGCTCCATCACCCCCTGCGGTGGACCCATTACTCTCTGACAGGCTGTGTCAACGGCCACGATTCTGCTCCGCTCCCTGCGGCAGGTGCTGCACGACTCCACTACTCTTTGACAACTAGCGGCAACGGACGCCGCTCCACTACCTGCAACAGGCTCTACGTGGCAGGCCATGACAATAGCCACGGGTCTACTCCACTACCCTTCGCAATAAATTCTCCTGATCATGGGCGACCCACTACCAGACGGTTACAAATGTCGCCATCAATCCGTTGCCTCCTCCGCCTATAAAAGGAGGACCCAGATACGTTGTTCTCTAAGCTCATTTTCTTATCTCAAAACTCTGCTAAATTCTTCGTTCGAGCACTCCATTCTTGTTGAGGCAAAGAACTGACTGGAGCGTCGGAGGGTCTTGCCGGAGCAACCCCACCTCTGGTTTAGACTTCCTTTGCAGGTCCCGACGGCGACCGCGGCTTCCCCAACTCCAGCTTCTCCGGCGCAGGCAGATTTTTGCACCAATAGGATTGGCGCTAGAGGAAGGGCATGAACCTTTGCAGTACCCTTGTTCTTAAAGGAGCGCTCAACGGATCCGCTTCCGGCCATCTTTTCCAACACCCAATCCTCCTTCCCTCATCTGATGCCCTCTCACGTGGTCTCTGCACAACTACCTCCGACTATGGTCACCGATAAGGGGTGGCCGGATGACCGGCCTCTGCCGGATTCCGTCAACGTCATCTTGGGGGAATCCCGACGGGAGGCAATCAGCGTACCAGCTGCATCCCCCAAGCGACAAAAGGTTGAAGAACCCATAACCTTCACTGAAGTGGACACCCAGGGAGTCCAATTCCCTCATAACGATGCGGTCGTAGTTTCCTTGAACATAGCAAATTACGACGTCCGTCGCATTCTCGTCGACAACGGGAGTTCGGCCGACATCTTGTTCTACAACGCCTTTTCAAGAATGACCACTCTTGGCGGTCATCTGAGACCGATTTGCTCCCCCTTGATAGGGTTTACCGGTGATGCCGTTCCGACGGAAGGAATGATAGCTCTGACTGTGACCGCGGGTCAGTATCCAAAGCAGTCCAGAGCTCTGGTAAATTTTCTGGTGGTAAAGGCGCCATCTGCCTACAATGCAATTCTTGGCCGATCCGGCCTCAATGCCCTCAGAGCTGTTGTTTCAACCTACCATTTGAAATTGAAGTTCCCCACCAACCAGGGGATCGGAGAAGTCCGGGGAGACCAAGCCCTGGTCAGATATTGCTACAACATCGCCTTGCAAAGAAGCGATCAAGCAGACCTCTGTCCGGTCGATGGATTGGATGCTCGCGATGACCTCACTGAAGAGAGGGGCGGTCCAATCGAAGACCTAATACCAATCCCTTTGAATGATAGGAATGCGGAGCATGTGGTGTTAATTGGCTCCAACCTGGGGGAGGAGGTGCGGACGCGTCTTGTGGATTTCCTCCGAAGGAATGCGGACGTTTTCGCATGGGTCCCGACGGATATGCCGGGGATCGACACAGAAGTCATGGAACATCATCTAGCAGTCGACCCAAAACATCGGCCGACAAAAGAAAAAATCCGGAGTCATGCCCCGGAGAGGCAGAAGGTGATAGCCGAGGAAGTGGATAAGCTTCTCAAGGTCGGATTTATTAAGGAAGTCAATTATCCTGAGTGGATCTCCAATGTTGTTCTGGTCAAGAAAGCAAACGGCAAGTGGAGGATGTGTATCGACTTCAAAAAGCTGAATAAGGCTTGTCTAAAGGACAGCTACCCCCTTCCCAGGATCAACCAACTGGTGGATGCTACCTCAGGCCATGAGCTCCTCACTTTTATGGATGCGTTCTCCGGCTATAACCAGATTAGAATGGCATCGAAAGATGAAGAAAAGATAGCTTTCATCACTAATCGCGGCCTTTACTGCTACAGGGTCATGCCATTCGGCCTCAAGAATGTGGGCGTAACCTATCAACGACTGGTGAATAAAATCTTTAAAGAGCAGATCGGCCAAAACATGGAGGTTTACGTGGACGATATGCTTGTAAAAAGCAGGTCTTCCAGAAATCATGTCGCCGACCTCGAGGAAACCTTTGGCGCTCTTCGAAAGTATAGGATGAAGTTGAACCCGACCAAATGTGCTTTTGGAGTAACTTCAGGAAAGTTCCTGGGCTTCATGGTATCGAGGCGCGGGATTGAGGCCAATCCAGAGAAAATTCGCACCATCCAAGAGATGACCGCCCCAAGGTCGATCAAGGAGGTTCAGTGCCTCACGGGAAGGATAGCGGCTCTTAACCGCTTTGTCACGAGGTCGGCCGAACGATGTTTGCCCTTCTTTCAAACTTTCAAGCAGCCGAAGAACTTCTGTTGGACCTCTGAATGCCAACAGGCATTCGAAGAATTAAAAGGCTACCTTAGCTCACCCCCGCTGCTGGCGAAGCCTGAACCTGGGGAGGAACTATTTTTGTACCTGGCAGTCTCTCCCACAGCCCTTGCAGCTGTCCTTGTCAAAGAAGAAATGAAGGTTCAGCGACCGGTCTACTACATCAGCCGCACGCTGAGGGACGCCAAGACCAGGTATACTAAATTAGAAAAACTAACCTACGCCTTGTTGATTGCAGCTCGAAGACTCTGACCTTACTTTCAAGGGCACACGGTGACGCTACTCACCGATCAACCGATCAAGGCGGTCTTGCACTGAGTTGATACCTCCGAAAGGATGGCAAAGTGGGCAATCGAGCTCACGAAATTCGATATCAACTACAGACCTAGACCGGCAGTAAAAGCTCAAATATTGGCAGATTTCATTGTAGAGTGCACCATCCCAGAGGAGGCCGAACCTGAGCCAAGCAGAGTTGACAGCCTGAAGTCTCAACCGAACTCCCCCAACGAAGAAGCCAGTCCCTCCGATTGCTTTAGGACCCTCTATGTGGATGGATCTTCCAACATGGCAGGTGCGGGTGCAGGCCTGATCTTGGTCAGCCCGGAGGGAGTCATCGTGGAGTATGATCTGCATTTTGAGTTCCCCGCAACAAATAATGGAGCAGAATATGAGGCTCTGATTGCAGGATTAAGGATCGCCAAAGAGCTGGAAATAGATCAACTTCGGGTGCACAGCAATTCCCAACTTGTGGTGGGACAAGTCAGCGGGAATTATGAAGCATGGGAAGACAGTATGGCCAGGTACCTTGAGAAAGTGAAGGAGCTTACCCCCGCCTTTAGCAGTTTCGACATCAGACGGATTCCAAGGTCAGAGAATACCAGAGCCGATCTTCTCTCCAAGCTGGCGACATCGGCTCCGACCGAATTGCCCAAAGGCGTCCTCTTTGAAGTTCTGAAACATCCGAGTACAGAAGAACCGTGGCCCGTAATGGAGATCGACCACGAGCCCAGCTGGGTCGACCCACTGATAACCTATCTTAGAGATGGAGTTCTCCCCCAGGATGCGAAAGAGGCCCGGAAGCTCCGAAATCAAGTCTCCCGATACATCCTTTATGAGGGCAAATTGTACAAAAGATCATACTCCTTGCCCCTCTTAAGGTGTCTCCGGCCCTCAGAAGCTGACTACACTTTATGGGAAGTGCACGAGGGAGCTTGCAGAAACCATTTGGGTGCCAGATCTTTATCCTACAAGCTACTCCGCCAAGGGTATTACTGGCCAACGATGTATTATGATTCGACCGAATACGTCAAAAAGTACGATCGTTGCCAGAGATACGCCAACGTCCAGAGACAGCCCGCCACTGAGCTCACACCCCTGAGTGCCCCATGGCCTTTTGCACAGTGGGGGATGGACATCCTTGGCTCCTTTCCCATGGCGTCTGGGCAAAGGAAGTTCCTCCTAGTAGCGATCGACTACTTCACCAAATGGGTTGAAGCCGAACCACTAGCAAAAATCACAGAAGCAAAAGTACAAGATTTCGTTTGGAAGTCAATTGTGTGCAGGTTCGGTCTACCTAGAACCCTAATCACTGATAACGAATGGCAATTCGCGGGAGCAAGATTCACCGAATTCTGTGAAGATCTAAACATCTCCCACAACTTCACATCAGTAGCCCACCCTCAGGCGAACGGCGAAGCTGAGGTAACTAACAGAACCCTTTTGCAGGGAATTAAGACAAGGCTTGAAAAAGCAAAAGGAACTTGGGCGGACGAGCTTTATCACGTGCTATGGGCGTATCGAACTACCCAGAGGTTACCTACAGGGGAGACTCCCTTTGCTTTAGCCTTCAGTACAGAAGCCGTCATCCCGATCGAGCTTAAACTCCCGTCGGTGCGAGTCGTGACATTCGATGAACCCCAAAATGCACAAAGTCTCAAAGCCAACCTCGACCTGCTGGAAGAAAGATGGGAGATTGCTCAGGTTCGAATGGCAGCCTACAGACAGAAAGTTGCCAGATATTACAACGCCCGGGTCAAGAGCAAAGCCTTTAAAGCAGGAGATCTGGTGCTTCGACGAGCTGCTGTCTCACAACCTCAGGACCGGGGGAAGCTCGCCCCGAACTGGGAGGGACCTTATGAGGTCAAAGAAGTAGTTCGGCCCGAAACTTATTATCTCAAGGAGCTCGGAGGAGCCAACCTCCCACGACCGTGGAGCTTAGAAAACTTACGGATGTACTACCAGTGACTTCATTTTAGTCGAAAATCGCATACCCATGTGTCTTTAGACAATTCAAGCAAACTGTGTCAAAAACAAAAGGGCAATCTCATAAAGTCGAAGGCCCGATTCCTTTTAGACCGGATGGGGGGAGAGGCCCTACAACGCCCATATGTGCCCCCACGGCCCTGTTAGGGACAGGAGGAGAACCTCGCCCTAACTTGAGCAAAGTCGAAGGCCCGGTTCTTTTAGACCGGATGGGGGGAGAGGCCCTACAACGCCCATATGTGCCCCCACAGCCCTGTTAGGGACAGGAGGAGAACCTCGCCCTAACTTGAGCAAAGTCGAAGGCCCGGTTCTTTTAGATCGGATGGGGGGAGAGGCCTTACAACGCCCTAATGTGCCCCCACAGCCATGTCAGGAACAGGAGGAGAACCTCGTCCTGACATGAGCAAAGTCGAAGGCCCGATTCTTTTAGACCGGATGGGGGAGAGGCCTTACAGCGCCCTAATGCACCCCCACAAGCAAGGCTAGTAACGAGAGGAGAACCTCACGCCGGCTCGAGCAAAATGGAAGACCCAGACTCCTACGGGAGTCGGGTTCCAACGACAAAGAAGACTTCACCCGGACTCCTACGGGAGCCGGGTTCCAACGCCAAGGAAGACTTCACCCAGACTCCTACGGGAGCCGGGTTCCGTCCACGATGCCAAAGAAGATTTCATCCGGACTCCTACGGGAGCCGGGTTCCAATGCCAAAGAAGATTTCATCCAGACTCCTACGGGAGCCGGGTCCCATCCACGACGCCAAAGAAAACTTCACCCGGACTCCTATGGGAGCCGGGCTCCATCGCCGACATCAGCTACAGGACAACCGCGCCCGGACTCCTACGGGAGCCGGGCTCCGCTGACAACAGCAACTGCCGATAGGCCTTGTCCAGACTCCTACGGGACCCGGACTTTGCCTATGACTTTGATTGCAGGAAGACTTCACCCTGACCCCTACGAGAGCCAGGCTACTCCAACTTCAAGAGGGCTTCTCCGTTCGGACTCCCAAGGGAGCCAAACTTAGCTCTGACTTCAGTAGAGAAAAAACCCAAGCAAAAAAGGAAAGCAAACAGTGCCCGAAGGCAACGAAAGCTCGAATCCCCGAATTCAAGCCCTAGGAGGGACCTCGGGCCTGAAGGGCCCCAAGCGAACCTGCAACTGTCGACGGAATGACAATTGGGTATCTTCGAACGGCGTAAGAGCCGAAAAGCAGCTCGACAAATGACAACCCCACATGAACAGAAGAGGTTGTCGATGACCTTGGGACGACGTGAAAAAGAAAAGAAGAAGAGAAGGAAGAAAGCAGAAAGGAAAATGAAGAAGTTCGACAGACAGCTATTTAATGCGAGATGCAGACGAGGTAACAAAATCTCTTTTTCATTTAACAAGAATATGCGTTACAGGACCCGGTGGGTCAAGAAAAAAAGAAGAAGAAGATACACGTCATCGCAAGCCTCGCAAACACGGTTCGGGAAGGATGAACCGGAGGCCGCTCCGAGCTACAAACTCCTCTTCCCATCTCTGTCCTTCTCAGCCGCGTTCTCCAGTGCGTGTAACAGCTCTCGCCTCATCTCGCCTCATTCTGTCTCTAAAGTCCCAACCCTAGCGAGAAAAGGGTGGGATAGATCTCCGGAGGTGGTAAGGGCAACGGCGGCAGTAGCGAAGACCTGTTTCAAGAAGAACCGGAGTCACCTTGGAAGTGGTAGCGATGCCAGAGATGTGCCTCATCTTCGAATGCTCCACGATAGCCGCCACCCAAAATGCTCCGGCAAGGTCGGCATGCGCTACTTCCACCGTCCCCGCAACAAGTTCCACTGCCCCACCGTCGATGCCGACCGCCTCTGGTCCTTCGGCCCCGACGGCATCAAGGATCCCGCCATAGCTTATGACGATAGCTCTGCCCTCTTGACCGGTATCACCCCGCCTTGCTACTCCGAAATTCGCGGGCAGAATAACTTCACCGACAGCCCCCGTTATTAAACCCCTGTTGTTGAAGAAATTCTTCCTTGAGCCCCCTTTAAAACGATGGAGATTCTCACCGGCCGCCGTTCTCCTCCTCACCTTCCTCCAAGCCCTAGAGATCCCCTCAAAAATGGCCTCCGGGGTAGAGGACATGGCGTAGAAACCCTCAGAGAAGAATTGGGGGGCTGAAGAAGGCAAGGACTAGTGCGAGGGAAGCAAGGTTCTCAGGCGAAAGAAAGGCACCAGGATGAAGCCATGAAAGGACTAGGGGGTTTAAATAGCCGACGGATCCTAGCGCAGTTATGGCGGTGGGTATTCCTGGGCCAACTGGTACGTGCCACGTGTCGTGCTTATCCCCTTCATCGCTATCGAGGGTTGACCGTTCACAGATTCCCGTGGCACGGTGCTTGGGATCGCGTTTCGACGGAGGTTCCGAAAAGACTCTTAAGGTCACCTTCACCGAAAAGTGGGCTCTGACGTACACACATTAAATGCCTAGGGGCGGCGGTATGCAGGATTCGAAGGGGCGACTTCGGCTGTGTCCATCTCTCTATACTTCCTTCGTTCGAAATTCAAACTCGGAAGTAGGGGGACTGGTGTTGGGTACAAAATACCCCCAGCTGAAAGTCCTCCACAAGAATCAACGGCTCCGCCAACAAGGCCAACCTCAAAAGAAATCTCCGCCCGGGCTCCCACGGGAGCCGGACTTCATCCTCGACGACCAACAACTTCAGCTACAAGATAGCTCCGCCCGGACTCCTACGGGAGTCGGGCCCCGCCGATGACTCCAACGACTGCAGACAGACTTCGTCCGGACTCCTACGGGAGCCGGACTCCGCCGACAACTTCGACCTCAATAGGACTCCGCCCGGACTCCTACGGGAGCCGGGCTCCGCTCTCGGTATCAACTGCTAGTAAGCTCCGTCCGGACTCCTACGGGAGCCGGACTTCACCTTCAACTTTGATTGCAGAGGACTCCGCCCGGACTCCTACGGGAGCCGGGCTCCGCTCTCGGTATCAACTGCTGGTAAGCTCCGTCCGGACTCCTACGGGAGCCAGACTTCACCTTCAACTTTGATTGCAGAGGACTCTGCCCGGACTCCTATGGGAGTCGGGCTCCGCTCTCAGTATCAACTGCTGGTAAGCTCCATCCGGACTCTTACGGGAGCCAGACTTCACCTTCAACTTTGATTGCAGAGGACTCCGCCCGGACTCCTACTGGAGCCGGGCTCCGCTCTTGGTATCAACTGCTGGTAAGCTCCGTCCGGACTCCTACGGGAGCGGGACTTCACCTTCAACTTTGATTGCAGAGGACTCCGCCCGGACTCCTACGGGAGCCGGGCTCCGCTCTCAGTATGAACTGCTGGTAAGCTCCGTCCGGACTCCTACGGGAGCCGGACTTCACCTTCAACTTTGATTGCAGAGGACTCCGCTCGGACTCCTACGGGAGCCGGGCTTCGCTCTCAGTATCAACTGCTGGTAAGCTCCGTCCGGACTCCTACGGGAGCCGGACTCCACCGACAACTTCGACCTCAAGAGGACTCCACCTGAACTCCTACGGGAGCCGAGCTCCGCTCTCAGTATCAACTGCTGGTAAGTTCCGTTCGGACTCCTATGGGAGTCGGACTGTAGGAACCAGATCTAGGGTTTCAGGGTTAGATCTTGAAACTTTTTCAAGATCATACAGCGGAAGACTAAAATAAATCAAAATTTATTTTCTAAGATCAGAAAATTCCTAGATCTAAGATCCTATTACATGATTATTACATAGCATTAAATCAAAAATTAAAATATATATAAATATAGTATGAACTACATGTTGATCATATCAACATGTTTCTATACTAGCTACATCTAATGTATGTATTAAATAATAGATCAGATCTATTACCTTGCAAGTTAGATGCTCTAACCTCGCTGATCTGGACTTAAGGATGATGTTGCAAGCCGCACACGCATCCGGCCTCTAGGAGTCGTCCACATGAGCCCACGAATCTCGATCAGAAGTCCTGCTTCAGGAAATCAGCACAGTATGCTAGTACTGCGCTGATCTTTCTTTGATGGTTGATCAGGTGCCTCCTTCTTCTTGATTTGGACTCTTCCAAAGATGAAAAGTAGAAGGAGGAGTTTCAGATCTGAGACACTCTCAGAAAACTCAAGATGGAGGGAGGAAAGATATGAAAACAAAAACCCAAGAAGAAGACCCTCTTCTTCTTCACGTTTTTCTCTCTAGACACCCAAACTTGCATCTTTTATATCTCCATGACCCAAAGGTATTTCTCTCTGATTTTTGGATGGCAGAAAGATCTCTCAAATATCTATCTCCCCTTAAAATTTCATGAAGAAACTCATCTTATATAGAGAGATATGATAGAGTCCTTGTCTAGGTCAAACACCAAGTCAAGGCTTATCCAAACATGGCAAGTTAAGGGACGCCCAACTCTTGAGCACCTCCTCCATATTTTCATGCATGGATCACCAGAAAAGGGTGTACAATGTAAACCCTAAAAGCCACGAAAATTTCAAAAAAAATTTGGATAAATTCGGTGCAAAATTGAAAGAGTTTTGGATTTCTAAAACTCTATCTCATAGAATTCGAAATCCAAACTTATTCCTTTTAGATTTGATCCAAATCACCTTCCATGTAAGAAAGAAGAGAGGAGACCTTTTATGAACGTGTGAGAGATCTGGGAGAGGGCTTTTGTCACACAAAATAAGTGGAGATTGGCGTTGAATAAGAGAGAGGGCGTGGAGAAGGTTTATGTGGCGCAAGGTGGAATCCTAGTCCTACTAGGATTCTGTCTCATAACTTGTTTTAATTTGGTTTCCCAAACCAAATCAAATCAAAATTAGATCAACCTAATTAAAATAAGTCTTAACCTAATTAAGAACCTAATTCAATCAGATTAAATTAGATTTAAATCTGATTTAATTTTTTAATCAAATTAGAAATTAGATTGATCCAAGTCCTAGTTGAACTAGGACTAGTTTTTCCTTGCACTTGGCTTATCCAATAAACCAATTGGACTTGATCCAATCAAGCCCAAAACAAATCTAATTAAATCATATTTAATTAGACTTAATCTCAGCCCATTGGCTTAATCAAATTAAGCCAATCAGCAATCGAATTGCTAATAGTTCCTCCTGCAACACTTGCACTGGGTTAAATGTCAATCGTATTGATCATTTAACCCTAGAACGATTCTTAATCGTTGATCAACCATCCGATCGGATCATGAACTCTAATGTGTGTGATCTCATAGGTCCGAACCTAAGCCAGTAGCATAGAAACAAATTCCTATACCAATCAAAGTGACCATCTAGTAATGGTACCCGACGTCCGGATAGGTCGAATGTGTAGAACAACATCCTTAGAACCCATGCGGATATAGTTTTCATATAATTCATCCCCTTGACCAAAATGATCATAGGACACCCCAGAGCTCAACTGTCAACTCTGATCAGGTTGTCCACATTGTATTTCAAAATATCAAATCCATCTGATGGATTACCCTGGCCAAGGTTTTGCTAAATTGAAATACAGCGACTCATTCTTCTCCAACTCTTGGAGTGGTCAATCCCATCTCGATCACACTCTGACTTCGCAAGTACTTGACTGTGCCCAGAAGCCTTCCGTCTCTGAATTAGAAATTCAGTTAGTCCAGTACCAAAGCACAGTGAGTTGCTTGCAAGTCACTGAGGTGATCTCAAGTCTAAGGGACACTTATACCTATATCCCATCAGAGACATTCTTGACAGCAGAATGCTCTGGAGTTGGTCACGTTCAATGACGATGTACCATTACATCTCACCTGTGTGCCATTCCAGTGTCTCCACACTCTTTGGTTAAGAGGACAACCAACCCATATGGCCTACAGTGACCTATGCTCGATAGAAGCTGTCGTCCTTATTAACAGCCTATCATTTGGTCGTGAACAGTTTTAAGGACTAATCGATAAATCCTCTTTTTATCGAACCTAAATAGTCCTAAGGACTTCATCATAACAACGGAGTTCATTAGAAGATGAAAGCTTATGATGAAAATGCCAAATATATTTTATTTATTAACAAATCAATTACAATACTTGGTTGCTCAACCATCAACAGCTTGACGATTGGCTTTCTGGGACACATTTCCCAACAACTCCCACTTGTCCTAAAGCCACTCGACACAGTATCTAATACCCATCTTCGACTTATGGTTGTCGAACTCCTTTATTGCCAGGGCTTTAGTGAAGGGGTCGGCTAGGTTCTCCTTTCAGTCGATCTTCTGAAGGTCGACGTCACCTCGATCCACGATCTCTCGGACCAGGTGGAAGCGGTGCAAGATGTGCTTCGTCCGCTGATGTGCTTTGGGTTCCTTCACCTGAGCTATGGTACCAGTGCTGTCGCAGTAGAGCAGGATCGGACCATTGAGGGAGGGTGCTACTCCGAGCTCGTTGATGAATTTTCTCAGCCACACAGCTTCCTTCGCGGCATCTGATGCTGCGATATACTCTGCTTCACAAACAGAGTCTGCCACAGTATGCTGCTTGGAACTCTTCCAGCAGATGGCTCCACCATTCAGAGTAAAGATATAACCCGACATACTCCTGCTGTCATCATGGTCAGATTGGAAGCTAGAGTCTATGAACCCCACAAGTTTCAGATCTGACTCGCCATAAATCAACCATTGGTCCTTAGTATTTCTCAAATACTTAAGGATGGCTTTAACCACTTTCCAGTGGTTTTCTCCAGGATCAGATTGGTATCTACTCACTACTCCTAGTGAGTATGCCACATCTGGTCTTGTACATGTCATGGCGTATATGATAGATCCCACGGCTGAAGCATATGGGACTCTACTCATACGCTCTCTCTCTTCAGGAGTTGTCGGACAATCCTTCTTAGAGAGAGAAATTCCTTGGCCTATCGGTAGATAGCCCTTCTTGGAATTCTCCATGCTGAACCTCTTCAGCACAATATCTATGTACATGGACTGGGATAACCCAAGCATCATTTTAGATCTATCCCTATAGATCTTCATCCCTAGGATGTAGGATGCTTCACCCAAGTCCTTCATAGAGAACTGTGATGACAACCAAACTTTTATTCCCTGTAGTGCGGGGATGTCATTCCCGATTAAGAGAATGTCATCCATGTACAAGATAAAGAATACCACAACTGGACCATTTGCCCATTTATAGATGCAGGGCTCTTCTCCATTCTTAATGAAGCCATACATTTTGATCACCTTATCAAAATGCATGTTCCAACTCCGAGAAGCTTGCTTCAATCCATAAATGGATCTCTGAAGCTTGCACACCTTGGACTCATCTATGGATGTAAACCCCTCAGGTTGTATCATATACACCTCTTCGGTCAGCTCTCCATTAAGAAAAGCTGTCTTTACATCCATCTGCCAGATCTCATAATCTAGATGGGCAGCTATTGCAAGCATTATCCAAATAGATTTGAGCATTGCCATAGGAGAAAATGTCTCGTCATAGTCAATACCATAACGTTGACGATACCCCTTGGCAACCAGACGGGCTTTATAGGTCTCCACCTTTCCGTCTGCGCCCCTCTTCCTTTTGAAGACCCATTTACACCCAATGGGTTTAACCCCTTTAGGTGGGTCAACCAATGTCCATACATCATTGACCTTCATGGACTCCATTTCGGATTTCATGGCTTCAAGCCATTTCTTGGAATCAGGTCTCTGCATAGCATCCATATAGGTGATCGGATCCTCATTATTCTCATCAAGTTCGATGGGATCACCGTCCCGGACCAAGAAACCGTAGTATCTGTCCGACTGACGCGGTACTCTATCGGATCGCCTTAATGGTACAGGTATATTGGGCTCCGGATCTGATCTAATCATATCCGACTCAGGTTCAGCTATTGGTGTCGGTCCTTCTACCTGTTGAACTTCATCAAGTTCAACCTTAGAGGCAACGGTTCCTTCACCAAGGAACTCCTTTTCTAAAAAGATTGCCTTAAGGCTGACGAACACCTTTTGTTCATCAGCATGGTAGAAAAAATATCCTTTTATCTCTTTGGGGTACCCTATGAATGAGCATTTGTCAGATCTAGGTCCAAGTTTGTCAGTGACTAATCGTTTGACATAGGTCGGGCACCTCCAGACCCTAAGGTGTGAAAGTGCTGGCTTACGTCCCGTCCATATCTCATATGGAGTCTTAATTACAGACTTACTTGGAACCCTATTTAACAGATAACAGGCCGATTCGAGTGCATATCCCCAGAAGGATATCGGCAAGCTAGCAAAACCCATCATGGATCGGACCATGTCTAACAGAGTCCGATTCCTCCTTTCAGACACACCATTATGCTGTGGTGTTCCTGGAGGAGTCCATTGGGAGAGAATTCCATTCTCTCTTAGATATGTGAGAAACTCACTAGAAAGGTATTCTCCTCCTTGATCAAATCGAAGAGTTTTAATACTCTTCCCAGTTTATTTTTCTACTTCACTTCAGAATCGTTTGAATATTTCAAATGAATCCGACTTATGTTTCATCAGATAGACATATCCATATCGGGATAGGTCATCCGTGAAAGTTATGAAGTAGAAATATCCACCTCTAGCACTGGTGCTCATGGGCCCACATACATCAGTATGTACTAGGCTCAAGAGCTCAGTAGCTCTCTCACCTTTTCCAGTAAAAGGTGACTTGGTCATTTTACTAAGAAGACAGGACTCACAGGTTGGAAGTGATTCACAATCACTAACTTCGAAGATTCCCTCTTGAGTCAACCTGTTTATTCTGTTCTTGTTTATATGACCTAGCCTACAGTGCCATAAGTAGATATCAGACATACTATCTAATCTAGGGTGCTTGCCAGTTGAATAGACTCTTATCAGGCTTGATCTTTTTGGTCTGGCTCTGCACTGATGTCCCAGCCTGAACTTGCACCTTCTTCACTTTCTTCTTCTTGTTCTTCTTCCCTTTCTTAAAAGGTCGAGAACCAGAAGACGAACCTCCCACTAAATTCATCGAGTTCACCGACTCCTTGAGGAGTTGGTGATCCTTCTCAAAGTTCTGAAGCAACCCCATTAACCCATGGTAGTTTACTTCAGGCTTTGTCATTCTATAATGAGTGAGGAATGGGAGATAAGACTTGGGCAGCGAGTTCAGTATTGCATCTTTCCCAAGCTGCTCATGCAAGGGAAAGCCGAGCTTGCTCAATCGTTCCATCAGCTCGATCATGTACAATACATGATCAGTGATAGAGACTCCATCCCGTATTTTGGCGTTGAAGATGGCACAACTAGTCTTGTGCCTCTCTACATCATCGGGTGTGCCAAAGGTATCCTCCAACACTTGAAGCATGTTCTTTGGCTGAGCCGTCTCGAATCTGTGATCGAACTCGTCGCTCATGATAGCCAGCATGATACAGCGCACCGTGGTTCGATCACTGAGCCACTTCTGGTAAGTGTCTCTGATTGTTCCACGTGCATTGACAGCTGGCTCCTCAGGTGCAGGATCTATTATCACATATAGGATCCGTTCATGCTCCAGGACTATCTTCAACTTTCGGTACCAGCTACCGAAGTTGGGTCCCACCAACTTATCATTGTCCAACAATGATCGGAGCGATAGGGAAGTGGCCATATTTGCACAAAGGAGAACCATAACCTAATTAGTAATTGATTCATTAAACCTAAAGATTTGGACTTTAATCAAAAGGTTTCTCCCACTATTTTATTCGAATTGGTAGCCTCTACCTCCAATTCGAGGAATTACCCTAATTCCTTAGCGGGTACTAGAATCCACTTAGACTGCACACAAGCCCAACTTTGGTTGGTCAACCCATGTACATCTAAGGGTAGGTTCATAACCAATTGTTTCTCTAAACAATTTTTAGTAATTTTAATTTTGCCCCAGAAACCTAATCAGTAGACTTTGGCCTCCACTATAAGGATCCAGTTAGGTCCAACCATTAACATGATCATACTTGGTGTATCTAACCAACGAATGATTAAGCCCAACTTTGGTTGGCTCACCTAACCACCATTAGAGAGATACTTCCAAGTCGTCATATGATGAGTGATAATTCCATTAGTCAACAAGCACCAGGCCTTTGGGTCTGCAATGATTATTGAGTTCATGGACTCATTATCAAGCACCTTAATGGGAGGCTATGACTCAGTTATCTCCATAACTTTATCATTTTAAGAACCTAATAATTTTAGAAGATTTAAATAATATAGAGGATGAAGTCAGATGAACCAGCTTATCATGATCCTCCCACTGGCTTCACCAAGTCAGCTTAAGGGAGACCATTAAAAGGGCTGGTCTAGGAGCACCTAAATCAGTCACACTGATTTACCTAGCTGACATGGGTCAGCTCGAATAGTCAAGTGATCCGATCAAAACATAATTTCACCAAGAGGCCAGGTAAGTTCGATCAGTGGGAGGGTCTGCCAAAGCTTGCCTTAGACACCATCAGAAATGGCCAGGTAAGCGGGCTCCCAATTAAAAACCATCGGTCTGGTTTACCTTAGACACTTACCAGAAGTGGCTCAGTGACCGGACCACGGTGCGCTGTATCATGCTGGCTGCTATGAGCGACGAGTTCAGTCGCAGATTCGAGACGGCTCAGCCAAAGGACATGCTTCAAGTGTTGGAGGATACCTTTGGCACACCCGATGACGTAGAGAGGCACAAGACTAGTTGTGCCATCTTCAACGCCAAAATACGAGATGGAGTCTCTATCACTGATCATGTATTGTACATGATCGAGCTGATGGAACGATTGAGCAAGCTCGGCTTTCCCTTGCATGAGCAGCTTGGGAAAGATGCAATACTGAACTCGTTGCCTAAGTCTTATCTCCCATTCCTCACTCATTATAGAATGACAAAGCCTGAAGAGAACTACCATGGGTTACTGAGGTTGCTTCAGAACTTTGAGAAGGATCACCCACTCCTCAAGGAGTCGGTGAACTCAGTGGGAGGTTCGTCTTCTGGTTCTCGACCTTTTGAGAAAGGGAAGAAGAACAAGAAGAAGAAAGTAAAGAAGGTGCAAGTTCAGGCTGGGACATCTGTGCAGAGCCAGACCAAAAAGATCAAGCCTGATAAGAGTCTATTCTACTGGCAAGCACCCTAGATTAGATAGTGTGTCAAATATCTACTTATGGCACTGTAGGCTAGGTCATATAAACAAGAACAGAATAAACAGGGAGACTCAAGAGGGAATCCTCAAAGTCAGTGATTGTGAATCACTTCCAACCTGTGAGTTCTGTCTTCTTGGTAAAATGACCAAGTCATCTTTTACTGGAAAAGGTGAGAGAGCTACTGAGCTCTTGGGCCTAGTACATACTGATGTATGCGGACCCATGAGCACCAGTGCTAGAGGTGGATATTTCTACTTCATAGCTTTCACGGATGACCTATACCTATATGGATATGTCTATCTGATGAAACATATGTCGGATTCATTTGAAATGTTCAAACGATTCTGAAGTGAAGTAGAAAAACAAACTGGGAAGAGTATTAAAACTCTTCGATCTGATCGAGGAGGAGAATACCTTTCTAGTGAATTTCTCACATATTTAGGAGAGAATGGGATTCTCTCCCAATGGACTCCTCCAGGAACACCACAGCATAATGGTGTGTCTGAAAGGAGGAATCGGACTCTGTTAGACATGGTCCGATCCATGATGGGTTTTGCTAGCTTGCCGATATCCTTCTGGGGATATGCACTCGAATCGGCTTGTTATCTATTAAATAGGGTTTCAAGTAAGTCTGTAATTAAGACTCCATATGAGATATGGACGGGATGTAAGCCAGCACTTTCACACCTTAGGGTCTGGGGGTGCCCGGCCTATGTCAAACGATTAGTCACAGACAAACTTGGACCTAGATCTGACAAATGCTCATTCATAGGGTACCCCAAAGAGACAAAAGGATATTTTTTCTACCATGCTGATGAACAAAAGGTGTTCGTCAGCCTTAAGGCAATCTTTTTAGAAAAGGAGTTCCTTGGTGAAGGAACCGTTGCCTCTAAGGTTGAACTTGATGAAGTTCAACAGGTAGAAGGACCGACACCAATAGCTGAACCTGAGTCGGATATGATTAGATCAGATCCGGAGCCCAATATACCTGCACCATTAAGGCGATCCGGTAGAGTACCGCATCAGCCGGACAGATACTACGGTTTCTTGGTCCGAGACGGTGATCCCATCAAACTTGATGAGAATAATGAGGATCCGATCACCTATATGGATGCTATGCAGAGACCTGATTTCGAGAAATGGCTTGAAGCCATGAAATCCGAAATGGAGTCCATGAAGGTCAACGATGTATGGACATTGGTTGACCCACCTGAAGGGGTTAAACCCATTGGGTGTAAATGGGTCTTCAAAAGGAAGAGGGGCGCAGACGGAAAGGTGGAGACCTATAAAGCCCGTCTGGTTGCCAAGGGGTATCGTCAACGTTATGGTATTGACTATGACGAGATGTTTTCCCCTGTGGCAATGCTCAAATCTATTCGGATAATGCTTGCAATAGCTGCCCATCTGGATTATGAGATCTGGCAGATGGATGTAAAGACAGCTTTTCTGAATGGAGAGCTGACGAAGAGGTGTATATGATACAACCTGAAGGGTTTACATCCACAGATGAGTCCAAGGTGTGCAAGCTTCAGAGATCCATTTATGGATTGAAGCAAGCTTCTCGGAGTTGGAACATGCGTTTTGATAAGGTGATCAAAACGTATGGCTTCATTAAGAAAGGAGAAGAGCCCTGCATCTATAAATGGGCAAATGGTCCAGTTGTGGTATTCCTTGTCTTGTATGTGGATGACATTCTCTTAATCGAAAATGACATCCCCGCACTACAAGGAATAAAAGTTTGGTTGTCATCACAGTTCTCCATGAAGGACTTGGGTGAAGCATCCTACATCCTAGGGATAAAGATCTATAGGGATAGATCTAAAAGGATGCTTGGGTTATCCCAGTCCATGTACATAGACACTGTGCTGAAGAGGTTCAGCATGGAGAATTCCAAAAAGGGCTATCCACCGATAGGTCATGGAATTTCTCTCTCTAAGAAGGATTGTCCGACAACTCCTGAAGAGAGAGAGCGTATGAGTAGAGTCCCATATGCTTCAGCTGTGGGATCTATCATGTACGCCATGACATGTACAAGACCAGATGTGGCATACTCACTAGGAGTAGTGAGTAGATACCAATCTGATCCTGGAGAAAACCACTGGAAAGTGGTTAAAGCCATCCTTAAGTATTTGAGAAATACTAAGGACCAATGGTTGGTTTATGGCGAGTCAGATCTGAAACTTGTGGGGTTCACAGACTCCAGCTTCCAATCTGACCATGATGACAGCAGGAGTGTGTCGGGTTATATCTTTACTCTGAATGATGGAGCCATCTGCTGGAAGAGTTCCAAGCAGCATACTGTGGCAGACTCTGTTTGTGAAGCAGAGTATATCGCAGCATCAGATGCCGCGAAGGAAGCTGTGTGGTTGAGGAAATTCATCAATGAGCTTGGAGTAGCATCCTCCTTCGATGGTCCAGTCCTGCTCTACTGCGACAGCACTGGTACCATAGCTCAGGTGAAGGAACCCAAAGCACATCAGCGGATGAAGCACATCTTGCACCGCTTCCACCTGGTCCGAGAGATCGTGGATCGAGGTGACGTCGACCTTCAGAAGATCGACAGAAAAGAGAACCTAGCCGACCCCTTCACTAAAGCCCTGGCAATAAAGGAGTTCGACAACCACAAGTCGAAGATGGGTATTAGATACTGTGCCGAGTGGCTTTAGGACAAGTGGGAATTGTTGGGAAATGTGTCCCAAAAAGCCAATCGTCAAGCAGTTGACGGTTGAGCAACCAAGTATTGTAATTGATTTGTTAATAAATAAAATATATTTGGCATCTTCATCATAAGCCTTCATCTTCTAATGAACTCCGTTGTTATGATGAAGTCCTTAGGACTATTTAAGTTCGATAAAGAGAGGATTTATCGATTAGTCCTTAAAACTGTTCACGACCAAATGATAGGCTATTAATAAGGACGACAGCTTCTATCAAGCATAGGTCGCTGTAGGCCATATGGGTTGGTTGTCCTCTTAACCAAGGAGTGTGGAGACACTGGTATGGCATACAGGTGAGATGTAAGGGTACATCGTCATTGAACGTGACCAACTCCAGAGCATTCTGCTGTCGAGAATGTCTCTGATGGGATATAGGTATAAGTGTCCCTTAGACTTGAGATCACCTCAGTGACTTGCAAGCAACTCACTGTGCTTTGGTACTGGACTAACTGAATTTTTAATTCAGGGACGGAAGGCTTCTGGGCACAGTCAAGTACTTGCAAAGTCAGAGTGTGATCGAGATGGGATTGACCACTCCAAGAGTTGGAGAAGAATGAGTCGCTGTATTTCAATTTAGCAAAACCTTGGCCAGGGTAATCCATCAGATGGATTTGATATTTTGAAATACAATGTGGACAACCTGATCAGAGTTGACAGTTGAGCTCTGGGGTGTCCTATGATCATTTTGGTCAAGGGGATGAATTATATGAAAACTATATCCGCATGGGTTCTAAGGATGTTGTTCTACACATTCGACCTATCCGGTCGTCGGGTATCATTGCTAGATGGTCACTTCGATTGGTATAGAAATTTGTTCCTATGCTACTGGCTTAGGTTCGAACCTATGAGGTCACACACATTAGAGTTCATGATCCGATCGGATGGTTGATCAACGATTAAGAATCGTTCTAGGGTTAAATGATCAATACGATTGACATTTAACCCAGTACAAGTATTACAGGAGGATCGATTAGCAATTTGATTGCTAATTGGCTTAATTTGATTAAGCCAATAGGCTGAGATTAAGTCTAATTAAATATGATTTAATTAGATTTAGTTTGGGCTTGATTGGATCAAGTCCAATTGGTTTATTGGATAAGCCAAGTGCAAGGAAAGACTATTCCTAGTTCAACTAGGACTTGGGTCAATCTAATTTCTAATTTGATTAGAAAATTAAATCAGATTTAAATCTAATTTAATCTGATTAAATTAGGTTCTTAATTAGGTTAAGACCTATTTTAATTGGGTTGATCTAATTTTGATTTGATTTGGTTTGGGAAACCAAATTAAAACAAGTTATGAGACAGAATCCTAGTAGGACTAGGATTCCACCTTGCACCACATAAACCTTCTCCATGCCCTCTCTCTTATTCAACGCCAATCTCCACTTATTTTGTGCGACAAAAGCCCTCTCCCAGATCTCTCCCACGTTCACAAAAGGTCTCCTCTCTTCTTTCTTACATGGAAGGTGATTTGGATCAAATCTAAAAGGAATAAGTTTGGATTTCGAATTCTATGAGATAGAGTTTTAGAAATCCAAAACTCTTTCAATTTTGCACCGAATTTATCCAAATTTTTTTTGAATTTTTGTGGATTTTAGGGTTTAAATTGTGCACCCTTTTTTGTTGATCCATCCACGAAAATATGAAGGAGGTGCTCAAGAGTTGGGCGTCCCTTTACTTGCCATGTTTGGATAAGCCTTGACTAGGTGTTTGACCTAGACAAAGACTCTATCATATCTCTCTATATAAGATGAGTTTCTTCGTGAAATTTGAAGTGGAGATAGTCTTTTGAGAGGCCTTTTTGCCATCCAAAAATCAGAGAGAAATACCTTTGGGTCATAGAGATATAAAAGACGCACGTTTAGGTGTCTAGAGAGAAAAACGTGAAGAAGAAGAGGGTCTTCTTCTAGGGTTTTTATTTTCATATCTTTCCTCCTTCCATCTTGAGTTTCCTGAGAGCATCTCAGATCTGAAACTCCTCCTACTTTCCATCTTTGGAAGAGTCCAAATCAAGAAGAAGGAGGTACCTGATCAACCATCAAAGAAGGATCAGCGCAGTACTAGCATACTGTGCAGATTTCCTGAAGCAGGACTTCTGATCGAGATTCGTGGGCTCGTGTGGACGACTCCTAGAGGTCGGACGCGTGTGCGGCTTGCAACATCATCCTTAAGCCCGGATCAGCGAGGTTAGAGCGTCTAACTTGCAAGGTAATAGATCTGATCTATTATTTAATACATACATTAGATGTAGCTAGTATAGAAACATGTTGATATGATCAACATGTAGTTCATACTATATTTATATATATTTTAATTTCTGATTTAATGCCATATAATAATCATGTAATAGGATCTTAGATCTAGGAATTTTTTGATCTTAGAAAATAAATTTTGATTTATTTTAGTCTTCCGCTGTATGATCTTGAAAAAGTTTCAAGATCTAACCCTGAAACCCTAGATCTGGTTCCTACAATAATCAGATTATAAATTAGATCTAATCTAAAAAAAATAATCTAAGCATGTATAAAAAATCATGTAATAAAGAACCTAGGCTCTGATACCAATTGTAGGAACCAGATCTAGGGTTTCAGGGTTAGATCTTGAAACTTTTTCAAGATC
>NC_025998.2:94855346-94885188 GCF_000442705.2 Elaeis guineensis | reverse complement strand
ATACAGCGGAAGACTAAAATAAATCAAAATTTATTTTCTAAGATCAGAAAATCCCTAGATCTAAGATCCTATTACATGATTATTACATAGCATTAAATCAAAAATTAAAATATATATAAATATAGTATGAACTACATGTTGATCATATCAACATGTTTCTATACTAGCTACATCTAATGTATGTATTAAATAATAGATCAGATCTATTACCTTGCAAGTTAGATGCTCTAACCTCGCTGATCCGGGCTTAAGGATGATGTTGCAAGCCGCACACGCGTCTGGCCTCTAGGAGTCGTCCACACGAGCCCACGAATCTCGATCAGAAGTCCTGCTTCAGGAAATCAGCACAGTATGCTAGTACTGCGCTGATCCTTCTTTGATGGTTGATCAGGTGCCTCCTTCTTCTTGATTTGGACTCTTCCAAAGATGAAAAGTAGAAGGAGGAGTTTCAGATCTGAGACACTCTCAGAAAACTCAAGATGGAGGGAGGAAAGATATGAAAACAAAAACCCAAGAAGAAGACCCTCTTCTTCTTCACGTTTTTCTCTCTAGACATCCAAACTTGCATCTTTTATATCTCCACGACCCAAAGGTATTTCTCTCTGATTTTTGGATGGAAGAAAGAAATCTCAAATATCTATCTTCTCTTAAAATTTCACGAAGAAACACGTCTTATATAGAGAGATATGATAGAGTCCTTGTCTAGGTCAAACACCTAGTCAAGGCTTATCCAAACATGGCAAGTTAAGGGACGCCCAACTCTTGAGCACCTCCTCCATATTTTCGTGCATGGATCATCAGAAAAGGGTGTACAATATAAACCCTAAAAGCCATGAAAATTTCAAAAAAAATTTGGATAAATTCGGTGCAAAATTGAAAGAGTTTTGGATTTCTAAAACTCTATCTCATAGAATTCGAAATCCAAACTTATTCCTTTTAGATTTGATCCAAATCACCTTCCATGTAAAAAAGAAGAGAGGAGACCTTTTATGAACGTGGGAGAGATCTGGGAGAGGGCTTTTGTCACACAAAATAAGTGGAGATTGGCATTGAATAAGAGAGAGGGCGTGGAGAAGGTTTATGTGGCGCAAGGTGGAATCCTAGTCCTACTAGGATTCTGTCTCATAACTTGTTTTAATTTGGTTTCCCAAACCAAATCAAATCAAAATTAGATCAACCCAATTAAAATAAGTCTTAACCTAATTAAGAACCTAATTCAATCAGATTAAATTAGATTTAAATCTGATTTAATTTTCTAATCAAATTAGAAATTAGATTGACCCAAGTCCTAGTTGAACTAGGACTAGTTTTTCCTTGCACTTGGCTTATCCAATAAACCAATTGGACTTGATCCAATCAAGCCCAAACCAAATCTAATTAAATCATATTTAATTAGACTTGATCTCAGCCCATTGGCTTAATCAAATTAAGCCAATCAGCAATCGAATTGCTAATAGTTCCTCCTGCAACACTTGCACTGGGTTAAATGTCAATCGTATTGATCATTTAACCCTAGAACGATTCTTAATCGTTGATCAACCATCCGATCGGATCATGAACTCTAATGTGTGTGACCTCATAGGTCCGAACCTAAGCCGGTAGCATAGAAATAAATTTCTATACCAATCGAAGTGACCATCTAGCAATGGTACCCGACGTCCGGATAGGTCGAATGTGTAGAACAACATCCTTAGAACCCATGCGGATATAGTTTTCATATAATTCATCCCCTTGACCAAAATGATCATAGGACACCCCAGAGCTCAACTGTCAACTCTGATCAGGTTGTCCACATTGTATTTCAAAATATCAAATCTATCTGATGGATTACCCTGGCCAAGATTTTGCTAAATTGAAATACAGCGACTCATTCTTCTCAAACTCTTGGAGTGGTCAATCCCATCTCGATCACACTCTGACTTCGTAAGTACTTGACTGTGCCCAGAAGCCTTCCATCCCTGAATTAGAAATTCAGTTAGTCCAGTACCAAAGCACAGTGAGTTGCTTGCAAGTCACTGAGGTGATCTCAAGTCTAAGGGACACTTATACCTATATCCCATCAGAGACATTCTTGACAGCAGAATGCTCTGGAGTTGGTCACGTTCAATGACGATGTACCATTTCATCTCACCTGTGTGCCATACCAGTGTCTCCACACTCTTTGGTTAAGAGGATAACCAACCCATATGGCCTACAGCGATCTATGCTCGATAGAAGCTGTCGTCCTTATTAACAGCCTATCATTTGGTCGTGAACAGTTTTAAGGACTAATCGATAAATCCTCTCTTTATCGAACCTAAATAGTCCTAAGGACTTCATCATAACAACGGAGTTCATTAGAAGATGAAAGCTTATGATGAAAATGCCAAATATATTTTATTTATTAACAAATCAATTACAATACTTGGTTGCTCAACCATCAACAGCTTGATGATTGGCTTTTTGGGACATATTTCCCAACATGGACTCTACCCACGACCCCAACCACAAGGAGGACCCCTCCCGGACTTCTATAGAGGCCGGACTCCGACCGCTGCCGAGCCTCAATCAACAGATCCGCGCCCCCTGGCAGGTCACAATAACAACCATGATCCTGTTCCACTTCCTGTAGTGGATTCCGTGCGGCTCCATCACCCCCTGCGGCGGACCCATTACTCTCTGACAGGCTGTGTCAACGGCCACGATTCTGCTCCGCTCCCTGCGACAGGTGCTGCGCGACTCCACTACTCTCTGACAACTAGCGACAACGGATGCCGCTCCACTACCTGCAACAGGCTCTACATGGCAGGCCATGACAATAGCCACGGGTCTACTCCACTACCCTTCGCAATAAATTTCCCTGATCATGGGCGGCCCACTACCAGACGATTACAAATGTCGCCATCAATCCGTTGCCTCCTCCGCCTATAAAAGGAGGACCCAGATACATTGTTCTTTAAGCTCATTTTCTTATCTCAAAACTCTGCTAAATTGTTCGTTCGAGCACTCCATTCTTGTTGAGGCAGAGAACTGACTTGAGCGTCGGAGGGTCTTGCCGGAGCAACCCCACCTCCGGTTTAGACTTCCTTTGCAGGTCCCGGTGGCGACCGCGGCTTCCCCAACTCCAGCTTCTCCGGTGCAGGCAGATTTTTGCACCAACAACTTATTTTCTACAGAATTTCCTATGAAAATTTCTTGAGGATTTTTCTATGACTTATTTTTTGCAGATTTTGTTGGGATTTTATCTAGAAATTTTATTAAGAAAAAAGTCATAGAAAGTTTCTTATGGATTTTTTCATAGATAAATCCTTAGAAAAATTTCTTTTTCAACTCTGTTCCTCGCAAATATTTACCTGTAGATTTTATCCATTACCTACGAAAAAATCTATGGATAATTTTTTATAAATTTTTAAAATTCACAAAAAATATTATCCATGAGCATATTTTCTATGGATTTTTTTATAGAAAAATATCCTCAAGAAATGGCATTTTGCTAAAAATCCATAGAAAAATCCATAAGAAACAAGGACTTTTCTTGTAGTGTGTCCTGGTGATATCTGACGTGGTATCTACTTCTTTTCAATATTGAATTTTAGATTCTGTATGCACCTATCATATATGTTGCATAGAGGAGCTATTTGACTTTCTCGAGAGCAGTGAGGACACTGTTCATCTACCTGATGGATTGAACTATGTGATTAGAGGCATCAAGAAAGTTAGCTGGAGAACATATGATGGTATAGTGAGAAGATTGGGGGAGGTCTGATACACATCTGATTTTAGATGAAATCTTATCTAACTAAGCAGAATGGATTCAAACGATACAGGACGGTAGCTGGTGATAAAATTCTGAAGGTTTTGCATGGTGATAGGGTGATATTGGAGAGAAAGAAGAAGATGAGAAGATATTACTATCTGGTGGGAAGTCCAGTGCAAAGTGGAGCTTCAAGAGCCAAGGGGAGCCCAAGTGAGGTGGAGCTCCTAATGGAAGTGGATCAGGCACATAATGTGAGACTCAGAAGGATGAGAGATGATATCACAAGATGAGATTTCTATTATCGTAGGAGACTACCTCGAGCAAGTCTCAAGTCAGGAGAAGCATAGCATACAATGGAGATGGGATAGAGTAGCCTAGCTCAACTCCCATATTTTTCCATCCATGATCAACAGGCGTTTGCCCCACGGTATGGGGACGAGAAGATCCAAAAGCTCTTAGAGTTAGGAAGAGGTCGAATATCGAGTCCATATGAAGATTGTCAAAAAAGATATCTCGAGATTCGATCTAAAATAAATCCAAAATGAGGTCCAGGATGATAAATGAAATCCAACGAGCCCATGAACAGTTCAAATGGAGTCCAGATGGAAGAGATAAGTATGAGAGAAGGCCAGAGCAGAAGGTATGACCAACGGGCCACCAGATGGGGCCCATGGGTAGCATAGGCCGGTGGTGGAGCAGGCTAGGCCCGACCATAGAGCAGGCACATGGCCCACGCGCAGGCGCAGCCTAGTGCTCGGGCAGGCCTAGCATGTGGCCGTGAAGGGAAAATTTGTCCGATCTGATCAGATCGCCAGGGTGAATTTGAAATTTTTTTTATTTTATTAATTTATAACCATTATAAATTATCTAAATCATAGTGGAATAGGGATCAAATATTGAGGATTTCTTGAATCCAAAGCCTCATGAGGTCTAAACATACAGACCCTCTACTTCGCGTGTATGCCAAGTCCGTAGGGAAGCGGGATGATCTTCTTTGCATCACACCTTCTCAAGGCAGCAAGGGAGGGAGAAAATCAGATCTTGGATGTGATCGTTCACCCCAAGATGTTGGATGACTAGAAGAGGAAGAGAAGCAGCCCAAAAGTCCACACCAAAGAAGAATGTGGCGTCCAAGAAAAATCAGCATCCAAAACTTTTGTTGCACACCATTTTCTTTTTCTCACCGGTGGTTGCTCTCCTTTTGTCGCACAAATAAAAGCCTTAAGCCATGGTGAATAGAGTTCCCTCCCTTTAATAAGTGACACCCCAATCTGATTAAGTCCATACCAATTTAGGACAACAATTCTTATCCAACAAGGAAGATCGAATAAGAAAGGAGAGCACCCACTTTGTTTCATGGGAGAAACCTTTCACGTGTGCACACTTATGGGTGGAAATATCACCACTCCACCTTTCTTTTGGTCAACCTCTATGAGAGAGAATCCCAGGTCTTTCGGACTCTAAGGATCTAATCCATATTGGGCTCAAATTGAGTCCAATTCGAACCTGATTCAAAGCGGATTCAAATCAAACTTAAAGAGCCTGTCAATCCTAATCTAATTAGGATTTTGGTCCAAATCTAACTTAGATTTTTAATCTAATTTAAGCCTAATTAAATCAGATCTAATCTAAAATTAATTAGCCCTTGAATTCAATCTCTCATAAATCTTTTGGATCACTGATCAAATCATTATCATCTCTGAAGTTAAACCTGTACCTCATGTCTAGTGCTAACTAGACATAGACAACTCTTTAATCCTGTATAACCTCTAACTTAGTTCTATAATTAAGCTAATCTATTTGTTCAATCAAGTCTCATACTTTCAAATTGAATACATAGACATAGGTCAATTCTTTCCTACTTTGCCTGACTTTTGGGCATGATTCGATAGGTTCGAATGCTAAGCCGATAGCACAAGAACTACTTTCTATACTAATCGAAGTTACCATCTAGCAATGATTTTTGACATCCAGATAAGTTGAATGTTAGTAAGACAATACTCAAGAACTATAGAATATGGTCATCGCATAATTCATCCCTTTGATCCTAAATGCTCAGGATGACCTAGAATTTAATTGTCAATCCTGAAATTAGTCATCTATATTGTATTTCAATCTTTTTCAAATCCTATGACATATCACATATATTGCCTCATCTGAGGTCTTACTCAATTAAAATATAGTGATGCATCAACTCCTGAAATACGGAGGGGTCAATCCCATCTTCATCGACACACTGACTACCACAAGTATTTGATTGCATCCAGAAACCTTCCATTACTGAATTAAAAATTCAAGTAGTCTGACACCAAAGCACAGTAAGTTACTTGAAAGTCATTGTGATAATCTCAAGTTGAAGAGAAACTTATGTCCATATTCTTCACAAGCAGCCCTTGACAGTAGAGCACTCCGCAAGTGAGTCACTTGTTCAGTGACGATGTACTCCTACATCTCACCTGTATACCATACCAGTGTCTCCACACTCTTTGGTTAAGAGGATAATCAACTTATACAATACATAATGACCTACACTCGATAAACATCATCATCCTTTAATAACGTAGCATTTGCTCGCGAACATGTTTAAAAACTATTCGATAAATCCTCCTTTATCGATTGTCATATAGTTCTAAAGATTTCATCACAACATTAGAGTTCAATCAAGGAAGATGTAACCTTGTAATGAATATGCCAAATAACTTTTATTAATTCATAATTCATATATAAATTTGTTGGGTATAAAATACTCACAGCCGAAACTCTCAACGGAATCGACATCAGAATAGCTCCGCTCGGACTCCTACGGGAGCCGGACTCCACCGCCGACAGCAACGCAGCTCCGCCCGGACTCCAACGGGAGCCGGGCTCCACCGCCGACAGCAGCACAGCTCCGCACGGACTCCTACGGAAGCCGGGCTCCGCCCTCAGTATCAACTGCTGGTAAGCTCCATCCGGACTCCTACGAGAGCCGGACTTCACCCTTAACTTTGATTGCAGCACAGCTCCGCCCGGACTCCTACGGGAGCCGGGCTCCACCGCCGACAGCAACGCAGCTCCACCCGGACTTCTACGGGAGCCGGGCTCCACCGCCGACAGCGACGCAGCTCCGCCCGGACTCCTACGGGAGCCGGGCTCCACCGCCGACAGCAACGCAGCTCCGCCCGGACTCCTACGGGAGCCGGGCTCCGCCCTCAGTATCAACTGCTGGTAAGCTCCATCCAGACTCCTACGAGAGCCGGACTTCACCCTTAACTTTGATTGCAGCATAGCTCCGCCCGGACTCCTACGGGAGCCCTCCACCGCCGACAGCAACGCAGCTCCGCCCGGACTTCTACGGGAGCCGGGCTCCACTGCCGACAGCGACGCAGCTCCGCCCGGACTCCTACGGGAGCCGGGCTCCACCACCGACAGCAACGCAGCTCCGCCCGAACTCCTACGGGAGTCGGGCTCCACCCTCAGTATCAACTGCTGGTAAGCTCCATCCGGACTCCTACGAGAGCCGGACTTCACCCTTAACTTTGATTGCAGCACAGCTCCGCCCGGACTCCTACGGGAGCCAGGCTCCACCGCCGACAGCAACACAGCTCCGCCCGGACTCCTACGGGAGCCGGGCTCCACCGCCGACAGCAACGCAGCTCCGCCCGAACTCCTACGGGAGCCGGGCTCCACCGCCGACAGCAACGCAGCTCCGCCCGGACTTCTACGGGAGCCAGGCTCCACCGCCGACAGCGACGCAGCTCCACCCGGACTCCTACGGGAGCCGGGCTCCACCGCCGACAGCAACGCAGCTCCGCCCAGACTCCTACGGGAGCCGGGCTCCGCCCTCAGTATCAACTGCTGGTAAGCTCCATCCGGACTCCTACGAGAGCCGGACTTTACCCTTAACTTTGATTGCAGCACAGCTCCGCCCGGACTCCTACGGGAGCCGGGCTCCACCGTCGACATCAACGCAGCTCCGCCCGGACTTCTACGGGAGCCGGGCTCCACCGCCGACAGCGACGCAGCTCCGCCCGGACTCCTACGGGAGCCGGGCTCCACCACCGACAGCAACGCAGCTCCGCCCGGACTCCTACGGGAGCCGGGCTCCGCCCTCAGTATCAACTGCTGGTAAGCTCCATCCGGACTCCTACGAGAGCCAGACTTCACCCTTAACTTTGATTGCAGCACAGCTCCACCCGGACTCCTACGGGAGCCGGGCTCCACCGCCGACAGCAACGCAGCTCCGCCCGGACTTCTACGGGAGCCGGGCTCTACCGTCGACAGCGACGCAGCTCCGCCCGGACTCCTACGGGAGTCGGGCTCCACCGCCGACAGCAACGCAGCTCCGCCCGGACTCCTACGGGAGCCGGGCTCCGCCCTCAGTATCAACTGCTGGTAAGCTCCATCCGGACTCCTACGAGAGTCGGACTTCACCCTTAACTTTGATTGCAGCACAGCTCCGCCCGGACTCCTACGGGAGCTGGGCTCCACCGCCGACAGCAACGCAGCTCCGCCCGGACTCCTACGGGAGCCGGGCTCCACCGCCGACAGCAGCGCAGCTCCGCCCGGACTCCTACGGGAGCCGGGCTCCACCGCCGACAGCAGCGCAGCTCCGCCCGGACTCCTACGGAAGCCGGGCTCCGCTCTCAGGATCAACTGCTGGTAAGCTCCATCCGGACTCCTACGAGAGCCGGACTTTGCCTTTAATTTTTAATTGCAGGAGGACTTCGCCCGTGCTCTTAAGGGAGCCGAGCTTCATCTCCGACGCCAACGACTACAGCCGCAAGCAGACTCCGCCCGGACCCCTACGAGAGCCGGGTTCTGCCCGCAACTTCGGCTCTGAGAGGGTTCCGCCCGGACTCTCCCGGGAGTCGGGCTCCACCCACGACCCCAACCGCCAGGAGGACCTCTCCCGGACCTCAACAGAAATCGAGCTCCGACCGCTGCCGAGCTTCAATCAACAGGTCCACGCCCCTTGACAGGCCACCAAAACGACCACGACCCTGCTCCACTTCCTATGGCGGACTCCGCGCAGTTCCATCATTCCCTGACAGGCCGCAGTAACCATCGCCACCCTGCTCCACTTCCTGTGGCGGATCCCGCACAGCTCCACTATCCCCTGGCAGGCCACAATAACGGTCACAAACCTGCTCCACCTCCTGCGACGGATACCATGCGATTCTCCTATCCGCTGGCAAGTCATGACAACGGATGCTGCTCCGCCCCTCATAACAGATTCCACGTAGCGGGCCGCGGTGATGGCCACGTGTCTGCTCCACCATCTTTCGCAATCAATTCCCCTGACCATGGGCGGCCCACTACCAGGCGGTTGCAAACGTCGCCATCAATCCGTTGCCTCCTCCGCCTATAAAAGGGGGACCCAGATACGTTATTCTTTAAGCTCATTTTTTCCTATCTCAAAACTCTGCTAAAATCTCCGTTCGAGCACTCCATTCTTGTTGAGGCAGAGAACTGACTTGAGCGTCGGAGGGTCTTGCCGGAGCAACCCCACCTCCGGTTTAGACTTCCCTTGCAGGTCCCGGTGGCGACCGCGGCTTCCCCGACTCCAGCTTCTCCGGCGCAAGCGGATTTTTGCACCAACAGGATTGGTGCTAGAGAAAGGGGCCTGTGTCTTCGCAGCACCCTTGTTCTTAAAGGAGTGTTCAACGGAGCTGCCTCCAACCGTTTCTCCGTCATCCACTCCTAATCCTCCCCCGCGAAATCGACACTCGATGCCTCCGCGCAAGGCATCCACCCGGCGGTCCATGGCCTCCGCGGCCAGATCTCAGGCTCCGGCCTCCCCTCTCGTTTCTCAGCCTCCTCCTCCTCCCCCTCCGGCGGCGGCGGTCGGCGCAGAGCAGTTTGACTTGCTGGCGCAGCAGGTCAAAGGCCTCGTCGAAGCCGTACAAGCAATGCAGCAGCAGCAGCCACAGGCGTCGGCGCATCCGGAGGGGGCATCTTCGGAATGCCAGAACCCGGTGGTGGGGCGGGCCACCTGGGCCAGCCGCCCCGTCCTTCCTGGGAAGGCGAATCCGAGGGTAGAGAGCCCTCAATCAGACCACGACTCCACCCCTGGAAGATCCCTGCCCCCGTTCTGCCAAAGGACCCTTGAGACTCGAAGTCGAGAGGACTTCCTGGACCGAAGGCTCCAGGAGATGAACCGGCGGATCGAAGAACTCCGCCACGCGCCTCCCGCTTATGGTGAGGATATTTGCACTGACCCTCCCTTCTCCCAAATGATTATGCAGGAACCAATCCCGTCGAATTTCAAGCTTCCCCAGTTTGAAAGCTACGACGGGACGTCGGACCCGGTTGATCATCTGGAGGCCTTCCGAACGATGATGCTGCTTCACGGTGCTCCCGACGCCATCTTGTGCCGGGCTTTCCCGTCTACTTTGAAGGGAGCAGTAAGGAACTGATACTCGGCTCTGAAGCCGGGTACCATATTCTCCTTCGATCAAATGAGCCACCAATTTGTGGCCCATTTTGTCAGCAGCCGACGTCCTCGGAAAGGTTCGGAGTCCCTCATCAACATCAAGCAGAGGGAAGGGGAGTCCATACGGGCCTACGTCAACCGCTTCAACATCGCGGCGTTGGAGGTCCGAAACTTGGACCAGTCAGTCGCCATGGCCGCCCTGAAAGGTGGCCTTCAGAAGAATGATCTCTTGTACTCCCTGGAGAAGAAGTACCCCAGGGATTTTGCTGACCTACTGGCTCGGGCTGAAGGGTACGCCCGAGCGGAAGAGGCCTTCAAAATGAAGGACGAAGAGACTGCGAGGGAGCGTCAGGCGGGAGATCCTAGTAAGCCCGCAGTTGAGAAGAGGCCAAAGGAAGCCCGGCCTCGCTCCTGATCCCCTCCTGGACATAAGCGCGCCCATACTCCCCCCCGGGCACGCAGGCAGAGAAGCCCGGACAACAGGTTTCGGCGGGGTTCCCCGCCAGGGAAATTCTGCAACTACGCCCCCCTCAACGCCTCGAAGACCCAGGTACTGATGGAGGTCAGGGAGCAGCTCCCTAGGCCGGAGAGGATGCGCACACACCCCGGGAAGCGCAACCCCAACAAGTTCTGCCTCTACCACCGCGACCACGGCCATGACACGGAGGAATACATCCAGCTCCAGGACGAGATCGAGGAGCTCATTCGGCGAGGTCGACTCGACAGATTCATCCGCCGCAGGCCTGAGGGTAGAGGAGACCAGCCAAGAGCCCTCCCGCCGCCTGAACCGCAGAAGAGGGAGGAGCAGCTCGGGGACCGGCCTCCCATCGGGACCATCGACTCCATCACCGGAGGGCCTCAAGGAGGAGCGGGAATACTGTAAATGTATCGCTTACTATTCTGCTTTGAATCTACTTTTCTTTTAGCTAACATGCTCCTCCCACCTAGGGTGGACGTATTATGACTAGATATGATCCCTCCAAAAATACAGCCATGTCAGGAACAGGAGGAGAACCTCGTCCTGACATGAGCAAGGTCAAAGGCCCAGTTCTTTTAGACCGGATGGGGGGAGAGGCCTCACAACGCCCTAATGTGCCCCCACAGCCTTGTTAGGGACAGGAGGAAAACCTCACCCTAACTTGAGCAAAGTCAAAGGCCCGATTCTTTTAGACCGGATGGGGGGAGAGGCCTTACAATGCCCTAATGTGCCCCCACCGCCCTGTTAGGGACAGGAGGAAAACCTTGCCCTAACTTGAGCAAAGTCAAAGGCCCGGTTCTTTTAGACCGGATGGGGGGAGAGGCCTTGCAACGCCCTAATGTGCCCCCACAGCCATGTCAGGAACAGGAGGAGAACCTCGTCCTGATATGAGCAAAGTTGAAGGCCCGGTTCTTTTAGACCGGAGGGGGGAGAGGCCTTACAGCGCCCTAACGTGCCCCCACAAGCCAGGCTGGTAACAAGAGGAGAACCTCGCATCGGCTCAAGCAAAATGGAAGGTCCAGACTCCTACGGGAGTCGGGCTCCTACGCCAAGAAAGACTTCACCCGGACTCCTACGGGAGCCGGGTTCCGCCGCCAAGGAAGGCTTCACCCAGACTCCTACGGGAGCCGGGTTCCTACGCCAAGGAAGGCTTCACCCGGACTCCTACGGGAGCCGGGTTCCGCCGCCAAGAAAGACTTCACCCGGGCTCCTACGGGAGCCGGGTTCCGCCGCCAAGGAAGACTTCGCCCGGACTCCTACGGGAGCCGGGCTCCATCCGCCACTTCTGCAGCAAGGGTTAATGATGGTGGCGAAACTCGACCGCGTAACAAGATCGGATGAAAGGAAAGAGCCCCCCCCCCACGACGACATCTATGTCAAACAAGCCAAATGATCAGAAAGGCCCAACCGACGATAATATCAGTACTACACGGGACAAGGTAACACAAAACGCTCTTTTTCCATTTCCGATATACATACTACAGGGCCGGGACGGCCAGGGAAAGAAGGACAAAACGACAAAAAAAAAATATATATATATATAATAATAATAAAGAGAAGAAGAAGGCAAGAAAAGAAAAGATAAATACTTGCTGGATCCTGAGGGCTCAGGCCGATGTTGAAAAGAAGCTGCTCCTTCAGAAGATTAGGAAGGGAAGGAGCGGGATAACTTAGAAGCTTCTGGGCGGCCTGGAGGTCGTCCTCTCCCAGGCTGGGAGCCCGGCGGACGGAATTCCTCAGAGACCCCCAAGGGGGCAGACCCAGTTCCAGGGTCGGGCAGTAGACGAAGAGAAATTTTTCCTTCCAGTTGTGAATCGAAGAAGGGGCGCCCTTCAGCAACCCCTTCTTACCAAACTGGGGGGAGAAGTACCACCAGTCCTTCGCTGAAGGATGGCGTTTGAAGGTGTAAAAATGCCTGAACAAGGAGAGGGATGGCTGGACCTCGGCTATGTGGCAGAGAGAGAGAAACCCTATCAAAAACCTAAAGGAATTCGGGGCCACAGAGGTGAGAGAAATGTCTAAGAAGCGAAAGAAGGCGGCAACAAAGACAGGAAGCAGAAGCCGGAGTCCGGCACGAAATGCCTCCTGATACAAACAAAAGCGACCAGGAGGGGGAGCGCTAGCCCGGTCAGAGGGGCCAGGAAGCTCCAGGTCGTACTCCGAAGGAACCCCGTACCAAGCCCTTATCAGAAGGAGTTCATCCAGAGTCGACGAACATGGAATGGCGCCCGGTGCAAAAACCGGGCGAGGCCCTGCCCCAGACGCGGGTTTGTCCGCAGAGACAGGGACCTGGGGGCTCGAAGCAGAAGAACTCTCAGAACTGACGGGGGCAGAAGAGTCAGAAGATATTTTGAGCAGTTTTGGAGGGAGAACCTAAAGGATCCTAGAAAGGCAGACCGAAAGGGGAATGAGACGCCGAAGGCCAACTCAGAAGAAGACACAAAAGTAATGAAAAGAGGAGAAGCCCCTAGGCGGTAAGAAGAAGGTTGGCACTAACCTATATTGCTCTGGGGACCTGGGGAGCGAGAAACGGGAGGCGCCTACAGCTCGAGAAGACGTTCACTAGAGCAGGCTCTCGAAGAGAAGACAGATGCCAGCAAAAAATCAGAAATGGAGTAGGACGCCTGAAGGGGGGAGGACGGGTTTAAATAGACCCTGGGATCCGACGCCATAATGATCGCGAATCCCCCCGGGGCCAGTCCGCATCCGACGCATGTCCCACTCCCCGTGGCAGACGGCTAAAGGCGGCTGGCGGTTGGCAGGATCATAATTGCGCCGTACCTAGGCCAGTGTACCTGCGAGATTTTCGAAGCGTCCCCTCGTATCGCTCCAATTCGAGGAGACTCCAGCATGCGCTCATTTAATGCCAAAATATCTGGGGGCGGCAGTGCGCAGGATTCGAAGGGACGGTTCCGACTGTACCCATATCTCTCTTTCTCTCTGTGTACTTCCTTCATTTGAAATTCAAACTCAGATGTAGGGGGACTGGTGTTGGGTATAAAATACCTACAGCCGAAACTCTCAACGGAATCGACATCAGAACAGCTCTGCCCGGACTCCTACGGGAGCCGGGCTCCACCGCCGACAGCAACGCAGCTCCGCCCGGACTCCTACGGGAGCCGGGCTCCACCACCGACAGCAGCGCAGCTCCGCCCGGACTCCTACGGAAGTCGGGCTCCACCCTCAGTATCAACTGCTGGTAAGCTCCATCCGGACTCCTACGAGAGCCGGACTTCACCCTTAACTTTGATTGCAGCACAGCTCCGCCAGGACTCCTACGGGAGCCGGGCTCCACCGCCGACAGCAACGCAGCTCCACCCGGACTTCTACGGGAGCCGGGCTCCACCGCCGACAGCGACGCAGCTCCGCCCGGACTCCTACGGGAGCCGGGCTCCACCGCCGACAGCAACGCAGCTCCGCCCGGACTCCTACGGGAGCCGGGCTCCGCCCTCAGTATCAACTGCTGGTAAGCTCCATCCGGACTCCTACGAGAGCCGGACTTCACCCTTAACTTTGATTGCAGCACAGCTCCGCCCGGACTCCTACGGCAGTCGGGCTCCACCGCCGACAGCAACGCAGCTCTGCCCGGACTTCTACGGGAGCCGGGCTCCACCGCCGACAGCGACGCAGCTCCGCCCGGACTCCTACGGGAGCCGGGCTCCACCGCCGACAGCGACGCAGCTCCGCCCGGACTCCTACGGGAGCCGGGCTCCACCACCGACAGCAACGCAGCTCCGCCCGGACTCCTACGGGAGCAGGGCTCCGCCCTCAGTATCAACTGCTGGTAAGCTCCATCCGGACTCCTACGAGAGTTGGACTTCACCCTTAACTTTGATTGCAGCACAGCTCCGCCCAGACTCCTACGGGAGTCGGGCTCCACCGCCGACAGCAACGCAGCTCCGCCCGGACTCCTACGGGAGCCGGGCTCCACCGCCGACAGCAACGCAGCTCCGCCCGGACTCCACGGGAGCCGGGCTCCACCGCTGACAGCAACGCAGCTCCGCCCGGACTCCTACGGGAGCCGGGCTCCGCCCTCAGTATCAACTGCTGGTAAGCTCCATCCGGACTCCTACGAGAGCCGGACTTCACCCTTAACTTTGATTGCAGCACAGCTCTGCCCGGACTCCTACGGGAGTCGAGCTCCACCGCCGACAGCAACGCAGCTCCGCCCGAACTTCTACGGGAGCCGGACTCCACCGCCGACAGCGACGCAGCTCCTCCCGGACTCCTACGGGAGCCAGGCTCCACCGCCGACAGCAACGCAGCTCCGCCCGGACTCCTACGGGAGCCGGGCTCCGCCCTCAGTATCAACTGCTGGTAAGCTCCATCTGGACTCCTACGAGAGCCGGACTTCACCCTTAACTTTGATTGCAGCACAGCTCCGCCCGGACTCCTACGGGAGCCGGGCTCCACCACAGACAGCAATGCAGCTCCGCCCGGACTTCTACGGGAGCCGGGCTCCACCGCCGACAGCGACGCAGCTCCGCCCGGACTCCTACGGGAGCCGGGCTCCACCGCCGACAGCAACGCAGCTCCGCCCGGACTCCTACGGGAGCCGGGCTCCGCCCTCAGTATCAACTGCTGGTAAGCTCCATCCGGACTCCTACGAGAGCCGAACTTCACCCTTAACTTTGATTGCAGCACAGCTCCGCCCGGACTCCTACGGGAGCCGGGCTCCACCGCCGACAGCAACGCAGCTCCGCCCGGACTCCTACGGGAGCCGGGCTCCACCGCCGACAGCAGCGCAGCTCCGCCTGGACTCCTACGGAAGCCGGGCTCTGCTCTCAGTATCAACTGCAGGTAAGCTCCATCCGGACTCCTACAAGAGCCGGACTTCGCCTTTAATTTTAAATTATAGGAGGACTTCGCTCGTGCTCTTAAGGGAGCCGAGCTTCATCTCCGACGCCAACGACTACAGCCGCAAGCAGACTCCGCCCGGACCCCTACGAGAGCCGGGTTCCGCTCGCAACTTCGGCTCCGAGAGGGTTCCGCCCGGACTCCCCCGGGAGTCGGGCTCCACCCACGACCCCAACCGCCAGGAGGACCTCTCCCGGACCTTAACAGAAATCGGGCTCCGACCGCTGCCGAGCTTCAATCGACAGGTCCACGCCCCTTGACAGGCCACCAAAACGACCATGACCCTGCTCCACTTCCTGTGGCGGACTCCGCGCAGTTCCATCATTCCCTGACAGGCCGCAGTAACCATCGCCACCCTGCTCCACTTCCTGTGGCAGATCCCGCACAGCTCCACTATCCCCTGGTAGGCCACAATAACGGCCACGAACCTGCTCCACCTCCTGCGACGGATACCATGCGATTCTCCTATCCGCTGGCATGTCACGACAATGGATGCTGCTCCGCCCCTCATAACAGATTCCACGTGGCAGGCCGCGGTGATGGCCACGTGTCTGCTCCACCATCTTTCGCAATCAATTCCCCTGACCATGGGCGGCCCACTACCAGGCGGTTGCAAACGTCGCCATCAATCCGTTGCCTCCTCCGCCTATAAAAGGGGGACCCAGATACGTTATTCTTTAAGCTCATTTTTTCCTATCTCAAAACTCTGCTAAAATCTTCGTTCGAGCACTCCATTCTTGTTGAGGCAGAGAACTGACTTGAGCGTCGGAGGGTCTTGCCGGAGCAACCCCACCTCCGGTTTAGACTTCCCTTGCAGGTCCCGGCGGCGACCGCGGCTTCCCCGACTCCAGCTTCTCCGGCGCAAGCGGATTTTTGCACCAACAAAATTATAAAGAGCACAATCGTCTAAACGATCAGTTTTAGGACATATATCCTAACAACTCTCACTTGGACTAAAGTCAATCAGTACAGTATCTAATACCCATCTTCCATTTAAGTTCGTCAAGCTTTTTGATTCTGAAAGCTTCAGTAAATGGGTCAGCCAAGTTTTTCTTTCCACTGATCTTTCGAAGATTGATGTCATCTCTATCCATGACCTCTCGTACATGATGACAGCGACGCAAAGTGTATTTGGTTCTCTGGTGAGACTACTATTCATTATCCTGAGCTATAGCTCAAGTGCTATCATAATACAACAGGACTAGACCATTTAGGGTAAACACATATCCTGACACACTTTTGCCATCATCACGATCTGACTGAAACTGAAATTAATATATCTCATAAGTTTCAAGTCAGTATCTCCATAGATTAACCATTGGTCCTTTTAGTATTTTTTAAATACTTAAGGGTTGTCTCTACAACCTTCCAATGGTTCTCACCTAGATCAAACTAGTACCTACTCACTATCCTTAGTGAGTATACCACATCCGATCTCGTGATATCAAGGCATACATGATAGATCCTACTGTTGAAGCATAAGGGACTCTACTTATATGCTCTCTCTCTTGAGAAGTTGTTGGACAATCTTTCTTAGAGAGAGTAATTCTATGATCTATTGGGAGATGATTTTTCTTGAAACTTTTTATGCTGAATCATTTCAATACGATATTTATGTATGTAGATTGAGAAAATCCAAATAATCTTTTAGATCTATCTCTATAGATCTTCATCCCTAGGATGTAGGATGCTTCTCCCAAATTCTTCATCAAGAACTATGATGATAGCCATAGCTTTATACTTTATAAAGTAGAAAAATCATTTCCTATCAAAAATATGTCATCTACATATGGTACAAAAAATATGACTACAGAACCAATAGCTCATTTATATATGCAGGGTTATTCTTTGCTCCTAACAAAGCCATACATTTTGATCTTATCAAAATGCATGTTCCAACTCTGAGAGCTTTACCACATGAGAAAATATCTTATCATAGTCAATACCATAATGCTAATGATATCCCTTGGTAACCAAATGGACTTTATAGGTCTCCATCTTTCTGTTTGCACCTCTTTTTCTTTTTGAAAGTTCATCTGCACCCTATAGGTCTTACCCCTTCAGGCGGATCAACTAGTGTCCATACACCAATGATCTCCATAGACTCTATCTTGAATTTTATTGCATCAAGCCCCTTGTCAGAGTTGGATCTCTGCATGACATCTATGTAGGCAATCAAATCCTCATCATTCTCATCTAATTCAATAGGATCACTGTCTTAAATCGAAAAAATTATAATATCTGTCTGACTAACGTGGTACTCTATCGGATCTCCTTAAAGGTACCTCAACAAAGGACTCTGGATTTGATTTAATCAAATTTGATTCTATATTTTCATTTGTCTGTATCGGTTCTTCTATCTGTCGAACTTTCTCAAGTTCAACCTTAGTGGCATCAGTTCCTTCCATAAGAAACTTCTTTTCTAAAAAGAATGCCCTATTACTGATGAACACCTTTTGTTCTTCAACATGATAGAAGTAGTATGTCCTAGACTCCTTAGGATACCCTACTATTAAGCACTTATCGGATTGGAGTCCAAGCTTATCGATCTGTAAATATTTTACATAAATCGAATAATCCTAAACCCTAAGGTAAGAGGGTATCGGTCTATGCCCAGTCCATATCTCATATAGAATTTTTGTGATCGATTTGCTCGAAACATTATTCAGAATATAACAAGCAGTCTTAAGGGCATAACCCCAAAAAGAGTTCGATAGACTTGCAAATCCCATTATAGATCGAACCATATCTAACAGAGTTTGATTCCTCCTTCCAAGAGGTGTCCATTGTGAAAGAATCACATTCTCTTCTAGATATATTAAAAACTCATTGAAAAGGTATTCACTTCTTCGGTCAGATTAAAAAGTTCTAATACTCTTTCCTAAGATAGACATACCCATATCTCGATAGATCATCAATAAATGTAATGAAGTAATAGTATCCTCCCCTAGCACCTATATTCATAGGTTCACATACATCACTATGTACTAGATCTAGAATATCACTAGCTCGATCACCCTTTCTAGTAAAGGATGACCTGATTATCGTTCCAAAAAGATATGACTCACAAGTCAGCAATGATTCACAATCATTGATGTTGAGGATTGTCTCTTTAGTTAACCTGTTTATCCTATTCTTATTTATATAACTGAGCTTATAATACCAAAGGTAGGCATCTGTGACATTATCTATTCTAGAGCATTTGTTCGATGTATACATTACACTAATAGGCTATGATAAAAAATAAATATCATTTTTTAATTATCCACGTATAATCGTGACACCATTCATAATGATATCATAATTTTTTTTATTAAAAAAATATAATCATCCTTGGCCAAAAGGCCTATGGAAATAACATTCATAAGGAATGATAGATAATAATGATAATCATCTAAAATAATGACATTTGAATTGAGAATCAGCTGAACTTTTTCTATAACTAGAACTGGAACAGCTCTTTCATCTCCAACATTCAAAAATCATTCGCTCTTCTCAAATTTTTTACTAATCTGAAGTTTCTGCAATGAATTATAGATATCAATTAAATTTTTGGTATCCAATACCCAGATAGTAATATCACAGACAGAGAAATTATAAGGTATTATTATATATATCTTATCCAGTAATCTTTTACTAATTTCTTTTCCTAGGTCTATTTCGATCAAAAAAAAATAGATATAGAGGATAATTCCTCCTCTAGTCTCCAACTTCTTGCAAAAGAAGCACTCTGCCTGACTTTGGTCTATCTTAGATTGATTAGTTCGATTGGACTTAGAACCCCTAGCATGATACCATTGCACCATATTTGTTCTTCCTCTTTCAAAGGATCGATGTCCTATTGATGACAAATCCTCAAGTGTGCCAAAGGATTTGTTCAACCTTTGAAGCATTTCATTTGGCTGAGCATCAGTAAATTTACAACTAAATTCATCACTATAGTAGCTCTCATTATGCAACATACTGTCATACAGTCATTGAGCTACTTCTGATAAGTGTCTCTGACTGTCACATCTGCATTGAGAAATGGTACTTCAGGTGCTAGATCCATAATTACATATAGGATACTCTCGTGCTTAGAACTATTCTCAACTTTTGATACCAATTATCAAAATTTAGTTTATAAGCTTGTCACTATCCACCAGTTAGCGGAGCGACAAATTACTAGCCATCATTGAAAGAAAAATAAAGACCTATTAAAATATAAATTATTTAATTCTAAAGATTTGGACTTTAGTCTAAAGGTTCTCTCATTATTTTATACGAATTGATAGCCTTTATCTCCAATTCGAAAAATTATCCTAATTTCTTAATGGGTACTGGAATCTACACAAATAATATACGAGCCCGACTATGGCTAGTCAACCCATATTTATCTATGGGTAGGTTCTTAACCAATTATTTTTTCAAACAACTTTTAGTAATTAATTTTGCCTCAAGATTCATTTTGGTAGGTTAAGGCCTCCACTGAAAGTCTCGATTAGATCCAATCATTAACATGACCATACTTAGCCCATCTAACCAACTAATGATTAGGCTCGACTATGGTCGATCAATCTAACCACCTATCAGAGAGACACGACTGAGTTATCATATAATAAATGATAATTCTAATATCCAAATAAACACCAGGCCTATGGGTCTGCAATGCTTTCCGAGACTATCAGACCTATTATCATCCACCTTAATGGGAGGCTACGATCTAGTTATTCTCATAACTAGCTTATTTTATGGACCTAATAATTTAGAGAATTTGGTTCATCATCTTGTTAATCCCTTAGATGATTCATGGACACAGATATGAATGATAATATAACTATCCAATAAGTATAAAATCATATCCTTGAGATATGAAATATGCCCATCAAGATTGGCTTCTAAGGCATACATCCAACAATCTCTCACTTGCACTAAAACCAATCTGTCATGTACTAAGCCCTATCTTCACAAGATAGGCCATAGTCTTAGGCTAGCCAAGTGACTTACTAGTGGGTTATCCACATCACATGTGGAGTTTGCTATCTGCACCTCTATATATTTCTACTCGAGGTAGTCGCGTGTTCTGCTATTCTATGTGCTTGGATATCTAGTGAGACCTAAGCTTCTTAACAATGGTTATGGTGTCAATGTCTTTGCAGTATAGTGTCACAGTATCTGATGGTATGACAACTAATTCTGTAACTAACATTATAACTAAAATATATCCTACACATCTACAGTGTACTCAGCTTTCATTAATCGATTATTTAAAATCCTTCCAAGATATCGACAGAGGAATACATCCATGATGTAGACATTCTACCATCAACATCAGACATAAAGTCTGAATTGATGTATCCGCCCCACTCCTAGCTTTGATCCTTCTCCAAATATGTCTTCAATTCTTCTTAAGAGCTTAAAGATGTTTTTATATCAATTTAGTGCTTACAGTCTGGATACAAGTGATATCTACTTGTGACAATCACAGTATAATCAGTTCAAGTACTTTATGGCATACGACTATGTCCGAAAGGATAGTAGACCTCTCTTCGAGATTTCTATGCTGAATACTTTCAGCATCCGATCTCTATACTTTATCTGTGAAAATACAAGCATCCAATTGCATCTATCTCTATAGATCTTTAGGATGCTCACTTATGTCTTTCATAGAGAAATCTATATTCAATAATATTTTAACCGATGCCAGTATTGGACACTCTCACTGATCCTTTTGAAACTCATAATTTCTCATATCTGATCAAACAATTTGACCATATCATTGAAATGAATGTTCCAACTCCAAGAGTATTATAGTCTTTGTGATCACCTATCATAAGAAGTAAAACCTATAGGCTATTCCATATAGAAATCTTCAAAAGATCTCTACTCAAAAAAGCTATTTCACATCCTTCTTTGGAGTCGATGTCTCACATCGTCTTATTGTAGGTTCTGGGATCATCTCTATATTCCCTATCTCCCATGAGAAATAATTTTTTTCTACATCCTCTGTTAAGCATACTCAAGTACCTTTCGAGAGGATTAGAGATCCTACTATGTGTATGAGGTGGAGGAGGAATACATGTCTACTGACTCATGATTAATATGTTCTTAAGGTCCCAAGGCTCCCTGCTCTTTAGAGACACTCTCTTAGAGTTTAACTTTTCTCTCATTACTTCATCTTGATTAAATAGTTTTTCAATAAGATAGCATTGAGTCACAATCACATTGTAATCCCATCGGAAAGTAATATCCCAAACTCTTTTAGGAAGAGCTTTATAGACCTATCCTCTAACATATCCACCTGCTGTCCTAGACACAGACTGGACATCTTTGAATCTTAAAATAATCAAGATTCAGTTCTCACTATCTCATATCTTATATGGTGTGGTAGAAACAGGTTTAGAGAGAACCTCATTTCATAGAAATAAAACATATCCCTAAAGAAATATAAATAAATTAGTAAATTTCATTATGGACCAGATCATATCTCATATAGTCCCATGACTCTTCTTATCTCATTGAGCTGAGATTTACTAAGAGGGGTCCAACATGAAACAATGCTATTTTATGAGATAATTGAGAAATTTCTTTCAATGGTATTACATCCTCGATCTGATCGAAATACCTTCAGAAATTTTTTGATTTATTTCTCTACTTACATCCGAATTCTTTAAACCTTTCAAAAATTTTAGATTTGTATCTCATATACAAAGTAGAGACAACTCCTTGGTTAGCACATCACATGGACTACACACATCAAATGTATATAAGGATAAGTATCTCAGTGGTCATTTTTCTCTTGTCCCACAAGAGTAGCTTGGTCATATTTTCTCAAAGAGATGATACACAAACTAGATTTGACTCAACAGTCAATGAGCCCAAGATAATATTTTTTCAATTTGTTAATCATTTCTTCTCTAATATGACTTAGCTATGGGTTCCACATATACTTTAAATTTTATCTCAATTTTGGATCTCTCAGATCCAATGGCATTCACTGATTGCTCAATTAAGTTCATATATGTATCAACATACAAATAATAGAGATTGTCTCTAAGAACTAAATCCAAACGATGATCGTAAAGGATAGATACCCATGGCCACAGCATCAACTATTGCCCTATAGCCAATTCAAGGGTTATTTTCTCAATCCTCTATCTTTTCATCGACTCTACACTAGAGTCTGTAGCTCAATTAGGAGAAGAAGAAATCGTAAGGACAGTATTGAGCAATTTTGACATACCTACTCTAGGTGTGTCTTTGTTTCTTTAGGCTCTCTAGGTATTTACCTCTGAACTCTTCTCAAGTTCCTTTATTATCAACACTTTGACCAATTCAGATAAAGTACCATGATGGTCTTTCATATGGTAGTTCATCATAAACTATCCATATAAACTAATCAGGGATCGCAGGATCAAATCCATAACCAATTCCTTATGTATGATCATGTCGAGCCTTTTATGCTCTTTAATATCCTCGATCATTATCAAATAACGATCATAGACTGATTGCCCATCATGCATCACATGCACTGTATGACTCTGATCACCTCATAATGCTTGTGGATGAATCAACATGTTGCTGGTAGTGTACATGTACTCATGCATAGCACCTATCTTTATTATCATTGTCCATCCACTCGTCAAGTATAGCTCATTGATTATGGGTTGGATGGGTTGTTAACATTAGAATAATTTGGTAGAGAATATTGCTTAATTTTTTAAAATTAAGAATAATTCTTAAGTTTGTAATCCAGTTTATGTACTTGATTTCAGTTAATCAGCTAATATCTAGGATTCAAACTAGAAGGTTGGAAGCTGACACAATGAATAGTAGAGAGCAAAAATTTTTATTGAATGTTTGTATTTATTTTATAATTTTACTCTAAAAACTTTTAGATGCGAAAAGAAACTCACTATTTTATCAGAACTCCCACACTCTTCGAGTGGAGAAACAAAAATTCTAACACGATAATTGGATTTTTAGTGGGTGCTGCGGTCCCATCGATGCCATGCACCTCACCTAATAGTTATTGGTAACACGAATGAACATCGATGCATGGACAACTCTTTGCCCAGATGCTTCTCAAAGTATATTGCAGCCACTTGGCCTCTGAGTCATGTGGGCTCACCTAACAGTTAATTTTTGTACTTCTTAATTAAGTCAGATCCATCGTTCACAGGTAAGTGCAAAGCTGTCATTGGATCCCTCACCTAACAGTTATTGGGCCCAATCCCATCTTTATCATGCAGTAACTCTTTGCTAATAGAGTGGTTGCATGTTTTCGATGTAACTGAACCACTGTGACCAACTGAGAACAATCAACGCTGGTAGCACACCCGCACATCTACAACGATTGAAGATCTTGGAATTAATATTTTATGGAGAGATTTGGGTTTAGGTCTCATCTAATCAGTCATGAGATTTGAGTTTAGATCTCATCTAATCAGTCATCATATGACTGATGTAACTGATATGGGCTAAATCAAACCATCAAGCAACCATATTTGTGACTTAATCTCTAAAATTGGCCAGGTAGGTAGAGATTGCTGGGGGTCCCGCCGTTGCTTTCTTTAGACATCAATAAATTGATCAGATAAGTGAACGAAACTAATTAAATAATCATTTTTCAATTACTTATCTCAGACACCAATTGGATAATTGATCAGAATTGGTTAGCTCAAGTGAATCGGGCTCAAATCAATAAGCCAAATTAGGTCCTTAGATTAATCGATTCTACATATGGAACTCAATCAATTTGATCAATAATAATTATATGATCATTAACTTAATTGATCTAATTCAATTCAATACTTGACTCGATTTAACCAATTACTTAATCAAATTAGACCTATATGTCCCAAATCAAAAATCTTAGATGTAATTCTATTACATGACCTAATTTTTGATTTTTTCATGATCAAAATCCTCATACACAGACACAAATTTTAGATTCTAAAATTATATTTCAGATCTAAATACTTTGCAAAAAAATAAATATTAAAATATAAAAATAATTTTTAAGTTCTAACATACAAACATATATCACATATATGCATGTAAAAATAGATCTTCAATAAAATTTTAGATCTAAACATGATATCATATATCTCATATACCAATCATAGATCAGATCAAAGCTAAATTTATGATCTAAATATATAATTATAGGTCATATATATATGAATCAAAATTTACATCACAAAAAAATTTAGATTTCATGCATGTATCTATTTTATACAAACTAGAACTATTTCTAGATCAATTTTCAGATCTATGTATGCATCAACATATCAACTATATATTCTAAAATTAAATCTAAAATTAAATTTTAAATTTGAAGATCTATCCATACATCTCATGTATCAAAAAATAATAATTTTAAAATCTTTTCAAAAGTATATGTTGGATATAAAATACCCCCAGCCGAAGTTTGCAAAAGGCCGACCCTTCTAGGGCTTTACCGGCTTCCGACCTTGTGCGACATCTTTCTGAACTCCCTCGACCATCCGAACTTCTCCGATAATGAGCTTCTCCATTTATCTATCAGGCCGCTCCAAAGGCTCTTTGGGCTTCACTATCAGCCGAGCTCCTATAGTGGATGGATTTCGGACGAGCTTCTACAACGGGACAGGCTCCACCAGCCACGACCCTACTCCGAACTTCTTCCAGACTTTGTCAATATCCGAGCTTCTTCGACGATGAGATTTCGATAGTAACCAGATTCCATCCAAGTTTCTATGATGGTCGACCATCTTCCGAATTTCATCCGAGCTCCTACGAGAATCGAATTTTGGTCGAACTTCTACTACAAGCGGTCTACTCCGGATCTCTACTGTAAGTGAATTTCATCCGAGCTTCTACTGTAAATAAATTTTTTTTGAACTTCTATTACAGACAAACTTCAGTTGAGCTCCTACAGTGGATGGATCCCAGACGAGCTTCTACAACAGGATAAGCTCCACCGGCCAGGTCACTACTCCGAGCTCCCTCGACAATCGATCTTCGATCGAGCTTCTACAATAAGTAGTCTCTTTTCAGCCTTCTACAAGAATCGAACCCCATCCGAACTTCCATAGCAGATGGATATTGGACGAACTTCTATGACGGATGGGCTCCAGCAGCTGGATTTCTACAATGGCTGACCGCCTCCGATGTCCACCGAACCTCCCCAGCCATCAACCTTCAATAGCGTCAGTCAGGCTTCAACAACGCCATCCGGACTTCCACAAGATCCCCCAGACTCTTCCAGCAGACGAACCTCCAAAACGCCATCCGAAGTCCACCGCCGGCCGACCCTCTGCTAGATTCCTCATGAAATCGAACTTCCCCAACAGAAAGTCCCCATCTAGGCTTCTATAACAGATGACTTCTGCCTGCAGCATCAGTGCTCTAGGCACCCAATAACAGTAGATCCGTCAGCAACCTTGAAAACATCCGAGCTTCTCCTGGATCAAGGAGATGGAGAGCCATTCCGCTCCATCAGACATCCCAACCGAACTCTAGCCGACAGATCCAAACTCTCTGGCAAGTCGCGACAACGGACACCATTCCACTCTCCGGGCTCCACCACTCTCTGGTAAGTCGTGACAACAGACACCACTCCACTCTCTGTAACAAACTCCATGTGGCCCTGAACGGCCCCTAACGCCACCACTCTCCGTAACAAACTCCGTATGGCTCTAAACAGCCCACTATCAGGCGGTTACAGACGTCACTGTCAATTAGTTACGCTCTCTATCTATAAAAAGAGACCCCCAGATACGTTCTTCTCTAAGCTCTAAACTCTATCTCGAAACTCTACTAAAATTTCCACTCGAGCACTCCATTTTTGTTGAAGCAGAGTACTGACTTGAGCATCAGAGGGTCTTGTCGGACCACCCCCAACTCTGATTTAGACTTCCCTTACAGGTCCCGACGGTGGCCGCGGTCATCTCAACTCCAGCAACTCCAGCTTCGATAGAATTCTACACCAATAATATATATATTAAAATTTAGCATATGAAAATCTGTGGCTCTGATACCACTATTAGAATTTGGGGTTTGAAGCATACATATGTGTTACAAAATTTAATTTTTTAAACACCATAGTAGAGAATAAGATTAAAATAATTTTAATCTAAATTTTACATATATAAAAATATAAAATCATATGGATCTATTTCATATACTAAAATTGATATATGCTGAAATTCAGATTGTGATCAAATCACATACCTGTTTCACAATCTCTTTCTTCAAAATTGGATCTAGAAGAGATGACACTCTTTATTAGTCATACAAGTATCTAGTCTCTATGAGTACCAATCCGATATCAGCCTAGAACAGTCCTCTATAATCTAAATTTTGATTTTCCAAAATTCAGCCTACTAAATCTGAACGAAGCCTGGATCACGATCAACACTTGATCTTTCTCCTTGATCTTCTTCTTGTCCTCTTCTCTAGAGTTTTCTTTACTATGTGCTACTACCAGATACTAAAAACCTGTAAGAAAGAGGCACCTAAACTCCTTTGGGCATGAAACTCCTTGCGATGCGCATCCCAAGAAAGGGGTGTATAGAACACCCAAGAGGAGAGAAAGGGAGACGAAGAGAGGGCATGGGGAGAGCCTTTGGGTGTGAGGGGCTACTGGTTTTGATGCTTTAGGGACCTTAGAGAAAGTTTTTTAAATAGGCATAAAGATTAAATCCTATTCAATCTCATAATACAAGTCCTACTTACATTAGGATTCCTATTAACTTAAGTTATCCAACTTACATAAGGAAGCCCATTAGGCCCCAACAATTGGAGCCCTTGCACCTATAATTAGACACCCCCAAAACACACCTAAGAGATACCCCATATGAAAATAAAAGGCCCTCTAATCAATGGACACACCCAAATTGATCAAATCAAAGTGGCACCCCATAATAACTATCAAGGAGATTTATAACGGACTTGCACCCTTAATTTATGTGATCCATAATCTTAGACACCAAATAATTGAAGTCTCATAAATTTTATTCATACAGATTATTAGCAGATAATTAAATTAGAATTAACTTATCAAATAAATAATCCTAACAGAAAGAAAAATTGGGTCCAACCATGTGCTAGCAAGGTTACCGTGAATCCAATGGATTTCTCTAAACCCAATTAACACTTCATAAGCTCAATTACTTATTCCAGACCTAATCCTTTTGTTGTGTGATCTCATAGATTCAATTCTATCTAGTAGTGAGACATACAATGATCTCTATCATCGTATCATTGAAACTCTTTTTAATGGGTCGGAATAATTCCACTCTAACTCAATAAGGATTGTCGATCCAGAACAATCCTAGTGAGCTCTCACAATTCACTAGTGACACTTAGCAGTATGTAGTGGCAATCTAGTAGAATTGAAATGAACCTCTAGGTATAGTTAACATGTGATTCAGTCCCTCTATCATGAGTTCTGACTAGATGGTAGGTCATAGATAAATCGTCAAACCTCAACATCGGTCATATGATAAATGTTAGATGTTTACCCTATATGTCAGATTGGCTGACACATTTCTATACAAATGTAAGGGCAAATTTATAATTTTGACTATAAATGAATAAAAGGGTTATTCTACTATCACATTGTGTACATTATGTCTGTGATACATCTTTTGAGTTAGTAGGAATGTTAATTCATATTTTCAAGAGTTGAAAATTTAAGGTATGAATTTACATAACTAACTCATAAACAGCTCCTAACCATAGGATCATCACGAGGATGGTGATCGATCCGGAAGGTTGGTGTACGATCGCTTCCTTAAGATAGATATTGTTGGAAATAGTATCCCAAAGCCAATCGTCAGTCTGTTGACGGTTGTGCTCTTTTTTGTATTAATATATGAATTATAAATTAATAAAAGTTATTTTGATATTTTTCATCACAAATTATTTCATCTTCTAATAAACTCCTGTGCTGTGGTGAAGTCCTTAGGACTATTTAGACTCGACAAAGGAGGATTTATCATTTAGTCCTTAAACCTGTTCACGACCAAATGATACGTTGTTACCAAGGACAACAACGTTTATCAAGCATAGGTCATTGTCTGCCATATGGGTTGGTTGTCCTCTTAATCAAGGAGTGTGGAGACACTGGTATGGCATACAGGTGAGATGTAAGGGTACATCTGCATTGAACTTGATCGACTCCGGAGCTTTTTCTGCTGTCAAGATTTGCTCCGATGGGATATGGGTATAACTATCCCTCCGACCTGAGACCGTCAGGTGACTAGCAAGCAACTCACTGCACTTAGGCACTGGACTACTTGAATTTCTAATTCAGTGACGGAAGGCTGTTGGGTGTAGTCAAGTACTTGACTTGTCGGTGCGTGTGTCAAGATGGGATTGACCACTCCAGTTCAGGAGCTATGTACAGTCTGTTTCAATTTAGCAAAATCTTGACCAGGGTAGTCCTAGTGAGGAGTCACAGGACTGATTGAGTTGAGCACGATTTCGATGATCTGATCAGGGTTGACAGTTTAATACTAAGTCATTCTATACACAGGGGTCAAAAGGGATGAATTATACTGTAACCATATTCGCGTAGGTTCTGAATATTGTGATTGTGACTATTCGACCTATCCAGATGTCGAGTACCATTACTAGATGGTCACTTTGATTAGTATAGAAATTGGTTCCTGTGCTACCGCTTAGGTTCGAACTGTGGGGTCACACACATTAGAGGTTCCTATCTGATCTGATGGCTGGTGAAGAGTCCCACTGGACTGAGACTCTTCGACCAAGAGTCCTAATACTTGGAGACTCTAAGTTCTATGTATCTGAGACTCTGTGATCAAGAATCAGGATTCTCTGATCATGAGTTCCACACATTTGGATACCAGATCAAGAGTCCTACTAGTTTGGGACTCTTCGATCAAGATTTCATATTGATGGACTTTGATGCCCGATTGCCCATCGAATTTGGACTCAGTATTTATGAGAGATTTAATTAGTGATTTGATCACTAATTAACTCAATTTGATTGAGTAATTATTTTTAGATCAAGTCCAATTGAATTGGATTCAGTTGGGTTTGACCCGATTAGGTTAAGAGTTGACCTAATCACCAAGGTGGTTTGGTCCCTGATCTGATCAAAGGTTGGGCTTAGTCAATTTTTATTTGATTAGAATTTTATTGAGCCTAATTAAGCCTAATTGTGTTGGGTTTAACTAAGTCTAATTGTGTTAACCTATTTTAATAAGGTTGGTTCAATTAGGTTATTTAATATTTGAAACCACCTTGACTTATCTTCCTGCGCCACCTCACCTCACTTGCACCTATTTGAATTCACGAGAAACAAGTTCTCATGAATTTTCTCCCATGAAGAAGCCTTCCCATGCCCTCCTTTGGGTGCCAC